>NC_057798.1:84892831-85192831 GCF_018294505.1 Triticum aestivum
GGAAGCCACAAATCAAAATCGTTGACCGATCTCGATCCACCAACCACCCGGCCGACCACTTGTAGCTACAGGTAGTAGATGGCGCCAGCGAGCGAGCGACGGCGGTAGCCGGAGCGAGGGAGTGGGCGACGGAGTTGGCGGCTTCACCATGATTAACCTGTAGCTTCTCCTCGCCTCGCGCAAGCGAGACGCGGCGGCAGCGGAGTGAGCGGGTGCGCGGCGGCAGCTGTGTGAGGGGGTGTGGGGCGGTAGCGGCGACCAGTTTCGCCCTGGCTAACCTCTAGCTTCTCCCTGCCTCGCGCGAGCGACCGACGGCGCATCCGGATCGAGGGACTGCTACAGTGGCACAAGTTTCGCCCACCGGATGGAATCAATTGAGAAGGCTGTTGGCCCCTCGTCGAGGATGAAGCTGACGAACTCAACAGATCGATTTGGTACGATTACGCTAGCAACCCAACTCTCTTGCTTCAAAAACATCTCAGTCATCCGTTTTGAAGCTCCCGGGAACAAGCGGAAGCTGCCTCTAGCGCGGATGAACGTGCTCAACGCTTTTCACACGATATGTGGAGCTGCTGGACGACGACGAACTCCTCTATCTAATTCAGCTCAGGTACTTTTTGCTTCAACTATGAACATAACTGCTACACTCCCTTTACGTAACTGCTATCTTCTCTGTGCGTAACTGCTAAATGACTCAACCAGTTGGATCACCTATGAACATAACTGTTATAATCCCTTTACATAACTGCTATATTATCTGTGCTTAACTACGCAATGATTCCCACTATGATTTGCTTTGTACCTGCCGAAAATGATCTTCTACATACCAGCACTGATTAATGCAGTTAACTGTTTCCCCCTTGTTTGCCCATGCTATCAAACAAGAATTGAAGACTAGGATAAAACTTTTTTGCACATCCTTCAGTTAGGATTGTAGTGTGCCAACAGTTAACTGTTCCCCTCATTGTGTGGTATCTAAACAAAAAGGTTGGATGTTAATGTACTGTTTGTCCATGATAAGTTAGCATTCAGTCTGCCGACAGTTAACTATATGTTTTTATGTTATGCGCTTACAAATAAACAAATCAACTGTGGAAGAAAGCCTAGAACTAGGAAATGCTGGTAACAAAGAAGGTGATGAGATTACATGCTGGACTGTTCAGATCGACACCCAACATTGCCTGGAAAAGAATGAGCAAATGTACATCTTGAAGCCAGAGGCACGACAAACTACAAGATACCCACCACCATCAACAATTGGTGATGAGAGCAGTGTACCACAACATGGACCTATGCATCAACGACGACGCCACACAAGCATGCTGGAACCAATCATAGAGACGAGTGAGGTAAAAAGACAAAAACGATACAAGTCAGTTTACCTCTCCCCATGCCATGAAAGTTTAAACATATTTTCAGTTTCATATTTTGCTCGCTACTTGTATACAGATAACTGTTTGTTAATTAAGTAGTATTTTAATGAGAACAAGAAAAAAAATGTTTGTTAACGCAGGTAGAAAATGGAGCTAATAATGGCACAGACACTGGCTACATTGAAAGCTGGACTAAAGTTGTTGATCAACAAACCTTAGATCAAGACTGGGAGCCTGTCTATGTTCTCAAACCAAAAACACGAGATCATGTGCAAGCTGCAACACGTGTGCAAGCAGAACACTCATTATCGCATGGTGTTTCGCCAACGAAAGATGGAGACATTGCCAACACCAAAACTGGGCATCCGCAATTTTCTTTCGGCAAATCAATTTCAGCAACAAAGGTTCTGCTCAAAACGGTTTCCTCACAGAAGCCATTATGGAGCCAACATCCCGTGAGGAAACGCAGCAACAGACCAACCTCATCAAGACTGCTGCCACCGCGAGATCCACTACTCCATGTGCCTATCGTCACACCACCGTGTCCAATACAGCATGGACACTTGCAAACACCAGCAGAGCTCAGATCATACACGCACGTGAGTGATCATACATCTTTATTTTTTCACTTTTTTATATACAAAAGTTGCAGATATGAAAGCAAAAAAATCACTTATGGTCCTTATTTGCATTTTTTCAGAGCCCAGACATTCCTGCTCAACTAATTCCAGTGCTAGGATAGGAATTCAATTCATATGATGATGCATTCAATTTTTTTAATGACTACGCCAAACATGCTGGGTTCGGCATAAGGAAAGGGCAGAGAAATAAGAAGAAACGCTACTAATATTGCGTACACTCTGGCAAATACATATCCTCTGTTCAGGATGCAGATCGTCAGCGCAAGGAAGTAACAAAAAGAACTGATTGCAAGACAATGATGCTCTTGAAAGAAAGAGACGATGGGACTTGTGTTGTCAAAGAAATTGTGATTGAACACAACCACAGACTCCTCAACAGCCCGTCCGCGCTTGTGTTTCTGCATTCACACAAAACGATAGACCCAACAGTGAAAGAATACATAAAAGACCTGCATAAGACAAATGTTAAGCATGTGAATATCATGGGTCTCCTTTCTTGGTTATCTGGTGGGCGCGACAAATTGCCTTTTATAGACAAGGACGTGCTTAACATGTAAGTACCACTTATGTTGTTGTGTTCACTTTTTTGCAGTTATCTATATAATCATGGTGCACTTGTCTCGTGGGAAGAAAGCTAACACATTCGATCATTTTCACAGCAAAGCAGAATTTGCGAGGACTGACTCGCAATATGACGTGGAGAAATTGTTTGCATTCTTTGAGGAGATGAAGAATGAGAACGAGAATTTCTTCTTTGATGTAGATGTTGGAACTGATGAAGATGGTAAGAAAATTATCAGAAATATATTCTGGTCCAATGCTAGCTGCCAGGCTGCATACGCTGATTTCGGTGACTGCGTCACGTTTGACACCACATACAAAACAAACAAGTATCACATGCCTTTGGGGGTTTTCGTCGGTGTGAATAATCATCTTCAATCTACAATTTTTGGAGTTGCCTTGGTGGGCAATGAGAGTAGTGACTCATTCGAGTGGATTTTTAATGCTTTTAAACGGTGCATGCGAAAAGACCCGACTTGCATACTAACATGTATTGACTCCAATGCCTCCAAGCCCTAACACTTAATCCTTGTATTATGCATACTACTTTTTTTAATAAAAGAAACAACCAAAGAAATGACAAAAACATTGTTTTGCAGATCAATGCCCTGCCATGAAAGCAGCTATACCTAAGGTCTTCCTCAGAACTCATCACCGCCTCTGCCGATGGCACATTATGAAGAAAATAAAGGATCATTTGTCAAAATTATACTCAGAACATGACACATTTAAGGAAGACCTCGCAGCAGTCCTTAACCATCCACTCATGCCAGCAGAGTTTGAAGCGGCATGGCACGACCTCATGGACAGATACAACTTACAGAATGACACCATTCTGCTTGGCCTATGGGAAGAGAGAACAACATGGATATCTGCATACTGGAAGGAGATATTCTGTGCCAGAATGACATCAACACAGAGAAGCGAAAGCATGAATCATATCCTGAAAAAAGGTTTCGTGAAAGAAACACAAGGGCTTCACATATTTGCCAGACAGGTCAATGAATGCATACAGAAGAGGCACCAGCTTGAGGTTGCCGAGACAATAGCTTCAACAGTAAGAGCAACTCATACATTGTAAAACCTCGCAGCAGTTATCTTTCATAACTCTGACAGTTAATTCATAACTCTGCCGTTTATAATTAGCAAAATTGTATCGCTAACGACAATGCGTGTACCATGTTATAGGGTGTCAGGAACCCTCTCACTAGGTACCTTTTTGAGAAACAGCTGATGGACGTGTACACACGCGCGGTCTATAACTTATTGCGTGAAAGACTATTTGAAAGCGGCGCCTTCCGAATCAAACAGTCTACTGAGCATCCAACGAAGTACTACGTACACCACTACAACCAGGAGAAAAAATTCGCATGGTCAAGGCACGAATTCCAGGTGGTTGCTGATGAAACAAATGGCGAATACGAATGCGAGTGCAAACTCTTTGATCACACAGGTAAGAAAAAAGAACTAATAATCATGCATATCTTCTTCCTGGGCAAATAAAAAGAAAAGATCAAACTGACAAATAAAAATGATGTCAATTCTGTCAGGACTATTCTGCCATCACATAATTGCGCTCTTGGAACACCTTCGAGTATCTATAATACCAGATCAATATATACAACAACGGTACACAAGGGATGCAAACAGTGACTTAGCATTCAACCGCAGAGACTACAGGAATACAACTGCGGATTGTACACTAATTCAATACCGCCACACAATGCTGCTAAACGAGACACTAAAGACTATGTAGAAGGGGGTAAAGACAGATGCAGCTTACAACAGGCTGATGACATGCCTGAAACAGGTGCAACCAGAGCTGGATGCTCTGAACGGCCATGACATGGAGTCAACGGGATGCAAACAATCATCTGTAGATGAAAATGAAGTTGCCCCTGATATGGTTGAACAAAAAGATCCAGCAATTGAGAAGTCAAGTATGGATGATGATTGCGATAAAATACACCCACCCCCAGTGTGCAAAACAAAGGGTAGAAACAAACTAAGTGCAACCATGAAAGAAGAATAGAAGCCAGCTGAAATCGGTGAGAAAAGCAGTTCAAAACCTGCTAGGCCAGAGCCAGTTATTGGAAAAGATGGCATGCCACTAGGGAGCAGACTTTGCAGCAACTGTAATATGATTAGTGGCCACAACAAAAGAACTTGCGTGAAAAGGCAACTAGAGCAAAAGCTACTGCAAGCACATGAGAAAATGTATGGGCCTATGGACAATTCCAAGGTCGCCGCAACTATCAAGAAACTGCTGTCGAAAGCAACTATGAAGGAGCAAGCTATCAACGGCAGCGAAAATATGAGTGAAAATAGTGATGAAACAAGTGATAGTGAGGAATATGCAGAGCCTTCACCAAAGAGGATGCGCACGAGCAAAGATGTTGGGCAAGGCAAGATCTTCAAGAAAAGATGCAAAAAATGTAACAAGGTTGAAGGGCACAACACTCGTGCGTGCGACGTGGTCAGAATAGGCAATGAGATTCTGGAAATGACAGAGCAGATGGTTCATCAGGGATAGGACGGGGCGAGTAATAGAAAGCACATTACACCGTCTCGGAAGCTTGCAAGCACAAAAGGAGATCAGGTGCCAACCAGATGGAGCAGCAGGCTCAAAAACTAAAAAAAGAAAAAAATATAGATACACATGTGAAACATATATACATAGCACTTGTAAAAACATGTCATTTTTTGCATGTGAAACTAGTCCACTCTGTTGCACTTCCAGAATTATGCAATTACCTCCCCCCTCCAGTCTCCTTTCTCATCATGTTTTTTTAAAGGTCCAGTTAGCAAGAGTGTGTTGGTGCAGTTAGCATGTAAAGATCCTCGAGACAATAAATTCCATGAAAATACCCTTACAAACTTGGGTGCATTGCTACAGTTAGCATGCATAAAAACTAATCATAAAAAAAGGGTTCAGTTATCTCCCGTAAAATAATGCAGTTAACTTCATGCAGTCAGTGCAGTTAGCTGGTGGTCATCCTGACTAGTGGTTTAGTTGCTAAAAACCATTAAGTATATTGAAAAAATGCAGTTATCTTCACTCCACGACATGAAGTTACCATCTTCAGATAGTGCAGTTAACTACCACCAACGATAGGCAAGTTAACTTCACCGTACTAACGTTTGGCTATAAAAACAAATCACACAGTTAGAATGTTGTAAGTACGTCCGTTATCTTCCTCTATAAGTACGTCCGTTATCTTCCTCTATAACAGTTAACTTCAGTCATTCGTGCACATAATTGCTTTAAAAATAAATAAATAAAGAAGTTACCATTTGAAAAACACTGCAGTTAGGTTCCTCTTTTACAGGAAGTTAGCACCTTTACAAAACGCAGTTAGCTTCAAAATTATGTGATTATTATTTTTGTTACTCCACTGCGTGAAGTTAACATCTTGAGACAGAGAAGTTATATTACAGTTTCCTCCTACACAAATACGTTTTGGCTATTTAACAAGAATATTGCAGTTAGAATGTTGTAACTACATCCGTTAGCTTCCTATGTGGCAGTTATCTTCACTCCACGACATGAAGTTACCATCTTCAGACAGTGCAGTTAACTACCTCCCACGATAGGCAAGTTAACTTCACCGTACTAACGTTTGGCTATAAAAACAAATCACGCAGTTAGAATGCCGTAAGTACGTCCGTTAGCTTCCTCTATAACAGTTAACTTCAGTCATTCGTGCACATAATTGCTTTAAAAAAAAAAAAAAAAGAAGTTACCATTTGAAAAACACTGCAGTTAAGTTCCTCTGTTACAGGAAGTTAGCACCTTTACAAAATGCAGTTAGCTTCAAAAAAATGTGATTTTTTTTGTTACTCCACTACGTGAAGTTAACATATTGAGACAGAGAAGTTATATTACAGTTTCCCTCCTACACAAATACGTTTTGGCTATTTAACAAAAAATTGCAGTTAGAATGTTGTAACTACAACCGTTAGCTTCCTATGTGGCAGTTAACTTCACACACTCGTGTGCCAAGTTATAAAAATAAAACGAAAGGTTCCAGTAGAAACAGTGCAGTTAACTTCATCCTTTGCAGGAAAGTTGCCATCTTTAGGCAGTGCAGTTAGCTCCACTATGTGATTGGCTTTTTGTCTCATAAACAATTGCACTTTACCGTATGATAGTCTTGCAGTTAGCATGCTATAACTACGTCTGTTACCTTCCTCCTACAAATAGAAAAATGTTTATCTTAACAACTCCAAAAAATTTGGGCCCCCTACAAAAAAACTTCCTCTCGACTAGCAGTTAACTTGCTCGGAAAACATTTAGTAGAAATTGAATAAAAATGCACTCTGAAGTGCAGTTAACTTCCTCCACGACATGAAGTTACCTTCTTGAAAAATAGTGCAGTTAACCTCAATAGTGCAGTTAACAACATCCTCAATAGCAGCTAACTTGATGCACGAATGTAAAACTACCACACCGGAGCAAAAACTTGCATGTGCATAATGTTGCAGCTAACATGCTTGCTACAAAAAATACAAAAAACTGACAAAAGTTTCATAAAAACACATCCACATATTCATCTACTTGCACCGCTGCCCTGCGACTACACTTGTAACAACTTGGCAATGTCAGCCATCTCCCGCGGCCACTCGTCGCGCCAAACATCATTACTAGGGTGAAAAGGAACATAAAAAAGGCACTCGGCCTTCCAGTAGGCAGAACGTGGCTGCATAAAAACAAGATTGTTGTGTCAGTTAGCATTTTACTATATCTGATAATAAGAAATGGAAATCAAGACAAAAACATGAAAACACAGTTAATTGAAAACAAAAGAAATGATCCAACAAAAATTACATCGCGCTTCTTCACTTCCTCTACTAGCTTGGTGCCATCATACAGATAAGCAACTTTTAACATGTAAAAGCCGCATTCGTTAACCCCTTGCTCTGGCATTTTTGCATAGCTACATCTGTCTGCCAGATGTTCCCAACGGGGCTGCCTTGAAGAGTTGTATGCAGCTTCGCCATACACCTCCTTCATCAACAAAGACATCCTGGACATCTATGCGAAACAGAAAAATTTGAGACTTGCAAAATACTTTAAAGAACAGCACGCACGTAGAACATAAAAAGGGGGAAAAGTGGAAAAAAGACCACATACGATTTCAACACATTCTCCATGGAATCTGTTCCTTGAAAGGTTACGCCCAGTGTATCTCCATGAGTCATGGATATCCAGGGACTCACGATACTTGTTCATAGTATACAGTGTGAAATGATTCCGATTCCAATATGGGAGCATGATCTGCCAACATGCAAATTATACGACAAAAATAGCCTAGCAAGTTAGCTACAATTGTCCCAGCAGTTTAGATAACCACACTACAAAAAAGGTAAAAATGACAACAAAAATGGCATGCACTAACCAGGTTTGTAGCGAGCAGGTTCTCTTTAATGTATAACTTGAACTTCTGAGCAGCAAGTTTAACATTGAACGGTGGCCTCGGGACCTCCTGTCCATCTTCATCAACTGGTCGATGGTACGGATCAATCTCCAAAAGATACTAGCAGCAAAGATAACAAAACACATGATGAGAAATTACAATGATCGGTGAGCAGGCAAGGCGGGGTGCGCCGGCTAAGCCGACAAATTAACATAGAAAAAACAAAAAGAATGATTCATAATAAATCATCGTACATTTATCACATACGGGCTGAGCAACACCCTATCTCCAGATTTATACACATGGTTGCACTCAGGGCTTTCCTTCCAATAGCTGATCACAAGATCCATCAACTCAGTATCGATGCAGCCAGCGGGACCAAAACAGGTAACCAGATATTTAGCATCAACTATAAAATCGTCGCCAGTTGGAGGAGTGCAATTAAACAGAGGGACCCTATGGGGACAAAAACAAAAAGGAAAAAAGAACCATGAAGTAGCACTGAGGGAGTCCTGGATTAGGGGGTGTCCGGATAGCCGAACTATCATCATTGGTCGGACTCCAAGACTATGAAGATACAAGATTGAAGACTTCGTCCCATGTCCGGATGGGACTTTCCTTGGCGTGGAAGGCAAGCTTGGCGATACGGATATGTAGATCGCCTACCATTGTAACCGACTCTATGTAACCCTAGCCTCTCCGGTGTCTATATAAACCGGATGGCTTTAGTCTGTAGGACGACAACCATTACAACAATCATACCATAGGCTAGCTTCTAGGGTTTAGCCTCCTTGATTTCGTGGTAGATCTACTCTTGTAAAACCCACATCATCAATATCAATCAAGCAGGACGTAGGGTTTTACCTCCATCAAGAGCGCCCGAACCTGGGTAAAACATCATGTCCCTTGTCTCCTGTTACCATCCGCCTAGACGCACAGTTCGGGACACCCTACCCGAGATCCGCCGGTTTTGACACCGACATTGGTGCTTTCATTGAGAGTTCCTCTATGTCATCGCAATCAGGAAGGATGCCTCTTCCCGTCTTTAAAGATGGTGCCATTGCCAAAGGAGCCTTGGCCGCCGGTCAAGCTATCCGGCTAGGTGGTTTTCTTATGACCGCCTGTTCGGCCACCGCTTCGACGATGACCTCTCGGGTCATCAAAAGCGATCTTCGCATCAACTTGGAATTCGCCGAGCAGCTGGATCCAATGGAGCTCTCTTCCGTAAACGAGCTCTTGGATCGCATCGCCGCCCTGGGAGTCACTACAGACTACGATCAGATTGGGCTTAAACCCGATCTGAGAGAAATTAACTCTCCCCAGGCTACCCACCATGTTGCTGTGGTAGAAGAACAACGTGGCGACTCTTCCCCTATGTTAAAAACCAGTTATGTCCGGATTCCTGATCCCTCCATGCCGGACTACCGCGGAGGGACTGATGTCAATCGAGTACTGAACCTAAAGTCAGGCAGCGGACTAGATTCGTTGGATGACCTCCAGCAGTCCAAGCTTCCAAATCCGGAAACTCCTCGGCCTTTGAGCCTCAGATTGGGTGGGGTTCCAATTTTAGTTCCACCTGCCCACCCAAATATAAGCGATCTATCACAAATACGGCAAGAGCCTGACGAGACAGTACATCATTACTGGGCCAGATTCCTCCTGGTTATGGAAAGGATAAAGGACTGCCATGAGGAAAGCGCAATCTCTATTTTTTGCAATAATTGCACGGACTAGGGAATTATGAACGCCATAAATCGTCGCAAGGTCACGCACTTCACCGACCTGGCAACCATAGTACGAAAGTACTGTGCGATGGAGAGTGCCTGGAAAACCGAAAGTAGATTTTGGGACAATCCGGCCCTTAACACAACCTTAGTCCGGAATAAAAGGGTGCAGCATGTTCAAGCACCTGGATCAAAAACCAAAAAGCAAAAACCCCCTAAAGGGTACAGAACTGTACTGGAGGGATGGCTCAGCGGACCCTGCAAAATCCATAGTGTAGAAGGCGCCACTCCAACACATAGCCTCCGGGCATGTTGGATACTACGGTAGGTGGCCAAAAGTGGCGAAGGGCTTCTAGCCCCGGACAACCAACCTAACAGTACCAGTACGGTATCAACAGTCTTCGAGACTTTTGCATCAAATAATATGCGGAAACGAACAATCTACAGCCTCGCCGAAGTCTACCAAGTAGCAACAGCAAATCCATGGAGCGACACGGCTATCACCTTCAATGCCAGCGACGAACCTAAATTCCGAACAGCCCGAGCACCAGCCGCATTGGTTCTCAGTCCCATAGTGGACGGCTTTCGTCTTACCAAGGTACTCATGGATGGCGGCAGCGTATTAAACCTCATCTACGAGGAAACTCTCCAAAAGATGGAAATAGACTGGAGCCGCATTGAGCGAAGCAGCACAACCTTTAGAGGAACAATCCCTAGTCGGGAAATACGCTGCACAGGCAAAATCACACTAGATGTGGTGTTCGGCTCGCCGGACAACTATAGGTCCGAAGAAGTTACGTTCCAAGTGGCCCCGTTCAGCAGCGGATATCATGCTCTATTGGGGCGAGAGGCATTCACAACTTTCCAAGCCGTACCCGATTACGGGTACATGAAGCTCAAAATGCCCGGGCCCAATGGAATTATCACTCTAATCAGTGATCCGGACATAGCACTCCGCGTCGAGAACAAAACAGCCGCACTAGCCCTATAGGCACTATCCGAAGCACTAGCGGCAGAAGAACTCACGGCATTACGCTCCATGGTGAATAGGGACGACGTGATACTCGATAAGAGATCCAAGTCCACATCTTTCAAATCAGCAGACGAGATAGTCAAATTCCAGGTCCATCCCACGGACCCCACAAAGACGGCCTCCATCGGGTCACAATTAAACCCTGACGTAGAAGCCGCACTATGAGAATTCCTTTGGAAAATTGGGACATTTTTGCCTGGCACCCTTCAGATATGCCAGGAATCCCACGCAGGCTGGCAGAGCACACCCTAAACATCCTAAAAGGATTCAAGCCAGTCAAACAGGCTCTTCGATGATTTTCCGAACCCAAAAGACAGGCAATGGGAGAGGAGCTAGCCAAACTATTGGAAGCCGGATTCATCAGAGACATAAAACATCCCGACTGGCTAGCAAACCTGGTAATGGTACCAAAAAAGGACAAATCCTGGCGCCTCTGTGTGGATTTTAAAGACCTCAATAAGGCTTGTCCAAAGGATCCTTTCCCCCTTCCCCGCATCGACCAAATCATCGATGCCACCGCGGGGCACGATTCATTGTGTTTCCTTGACGCATACTCTGGATACCATCAAATCAATATGGCAGAAATAGACCAGGCCGCAACGGCATTCATTACTCCATACGGACCATTCTGCTTCAACGTAATGCCCTTCGGACTTAAAAACACCGGCGCAACATATCAGTGCATGTTTCAGACATGTCTGGCTACCCAGATCGGCAAAACAGTGGAGGCATATGTAGACGATGTGGTCATCAAGAACAAACACGTTGAAACTCTAATAGACGATCTGAGGCTCACATTCGACAACCTCCGAGCATACGACATTAAGCTTAACCCAGAAAAATGCGTCTTCGGCGTACCAGCTGGAAAGCTCTTGGGCTTCATTGTATCCGGTAGAGGAATTGAAGCAAACCCATCCAAGATCCGAGCTCTGTCACAATTGGACATCCCAAAAGACCTCAAACAAATACAAAAATTGACTGGATGCATGGCGGCCCTAAGCCGCTTCATCTCCCGTTTGGGAGAAAAAGCATTGCCTCTCTATCGCCTCCTCAGGCGCACCGAACATTTTGAATGGACGGACGCCGCCACAGCCGGACTCGAAGAAATAAAAGCCATACTGGCAACAAATCCGGTCCTGGCCGCGCCCAACTTGGGCGAACCAATTCTGTTATATACGCGGCAACACATCAAGTTGTAAGCGCGGTGCTCGTCGTCGAACGAGAAACAGAAGGGCACAAATTCCCCCTTCAAAAACCAGTGTATTACGTATCCACTGTCCTAACTCCATGCAAGTCTCGATACCCACATTATCAAAAGATAGCGTACGCGGTGTTCATGGCATCCCGAAAGCTACGACACTACTTTCAAGAGTGTTCGATCACAGTGGCCTCCGAAGTACCTCTCAACGACATCATAAACAATCGCGACGCGACGGGCATAATTGCAAAATGGGCCATTGAGCTTTTACCATTCGATATAACCTACAAACCACGACGAGCTATAAAGTCGCAAGTTTTGGCTGACTTCGTCGCTGAATGGACGGAAGCCGAACTCCCTAAAGAGTACGGCGCATACTCCAATTGGATTATGCACTTCGACGGCTCTAAAATGTTAGCCGGCTTGGGGGCTGGCGTCGTCTTGACATCCCCAACCGGAGATACAGTCCAATACGTACTTCAAATAATGTACACGGACTCCAACAACGCAGCCGAATACGAGGCCCTTCTACATGGTCTCCGGATGGCCATCTCCATGGGCATTCAACGCCTAGAGGTCCGCGGGGATTCAAACCTCGCGATATCCCAAGTAAATGGAGACTTCGACGCCAAGGATCCGAAAATGGCAGCCTACCGTAACGCCGTCTTAAAAATGTGAGCTCGGTTCGAAGGACTCGAATTCCATCACTTAGCCCAGGACAACAACCAGGCAGCCGATGTGTTGGCATGCATCGGCGCAAAACGCGACGCCGTCCCTCCCAACATCTTTTTGGAACGGCTCTTTAAGCCCTCCGTACTATGAGAAGAGGAGTCCGGAAATAGCAACCCGGAAACAACCACGCCACCCAACACGGAACATTCTGACACGGTAGGTGACTCAGCCAATGAAATAACACCCTCAGCCCACGAAGTAATGGCAGTAGTCGCCCCGTGGACAGAACCATTCCTAGCCTACTTAACTCGGCAGGAACTCCCCGAAGACCAAAATGAGGCCCGCTACATAGTTCGGCGATCTAAAGCCTCCAAGGTCCATGAGGGAGAGCTTTATAAGAAAAGCACAACCGAAGTCCTTCAAAGGTGTATCTCCGAAGAGGAAGGGCGAAATCTCCTGGCTGAAATTCATGCCGGAGTCGATGGGCACCACGCCGCAGCTCAAGCCCTTGTTGGCAAGGCCTTCCGTACAGGACTTTATTGGCCGACGGCCCAGGCAGATGGTCAGGACTTAGTCCAACGATGCGTTGGTTGCCAGCTCTTTGCTAATCAAAGCCACATGCCACCCACCGCCCTCAAAACTATACCCATCACATGGCCGTTCGCGGTCTGGGGGCTTGATATGGTCGGACCCCTTAAAGGGGGAACCCACAAGCAAAAATACCTATTGGTTATGGTGGACAAATTCACCAAATGGATAGAGGCCAAACCAGTTAAAACGGCCGAATTCGGACCCGTGATAGACTTCATATCCGGGGTAATACACCGTTATGGTGTCCCCCACAGCATCATCACCGATAACGGCACAAATTTCACGGCCGACGAGGTTAAACTCTGGTGCAAAAACATGGGCATCAAGCTCGACTATGCTTCAGTCTATCACCCCCAAACTAACGGTCAAGTCGAACGAGCAAACGGTCTAATCATGAGTGGCATCAAACCCAGACTAGTGAGGTCCCTCAAGGAATCTAACACGCACTGGGTAGAGGAGCTCGACTCCGTACTCTGGGGGCTGCGGACCACGCCAAACCGCACTACCGGATTCACACCTTTTTTATGGTGTATGGCGCAGAGGCTGTTCTGCCCTGCGACATAATTCATGACTCACCTCGCGTGCGCATGTACGAAGAAAGAGAAGCCGAGTTAGATCGGCAGGACAGTTTGGACGCCTTAGAGGAGGAGCGAGACGTGGCAAAAGCTCGTTCCGCATTCTATCAGCAGCAGGCTCGAAGATACCAAAGCAGAGAAGTACGAGCCAAGACTTACAATGTTCTACGCCTGCCAGACAATAAAAAGGACAAACTTAAGCCCAAATGGGAAGGTCCCTTCATCATTGACCAAGTCCTGACCGGCGGAGCATACCGTCTACGTAACACATCTGACAACTGACTCGAGCCGAACCCATGGAACGCAGCCTGTCTCCGAAGATTCTACGCCTAGCGCCGGACTCAGAGTTTGTCTCCCTCCTCCGTCCACTTTTTACATTTTCACTGTCTCTTGTCCCCCTCCTTCTTCCCCTTTTTTTTATTTTTTCCAGTAAAAGCCTTTGATAGGCTGATTTGCGCATTGTTCGCACACACTTGATGTGCTCCTAGCACTCATTATACCTGGGGGCTTCTTTAACAGAAGCTTATTTGTACGGGCTTCATGCCCAACACATGCGTCACACTTCCGCATGTACCTTTTATTCACTATTATATGCATCGATATGACTTAAGTTTTGGCCAAGCTGGGTTGCCTGGCTCCTGTGCTTACCCCTACGTTCCCGATTGTTCGGCTAGGAGGTAAAGGGAGCACCTCTGCGATTGTTACTGCCGGGTCAGCCGGATGTGTACCTCAGACTGGGTGAAGCCAAAATCTAGCGTTCTTAAGGGAATATTCGGTCGGTGACTTGAGAGATGATTTATTACTTATTTAACTTATCTACCCCCAGATGCTTTTTCTGCTCTTTTCGCAGTATGCGCATGCACCTTAGGGCATGCCTCCCATGGAAAGGGACCCCTAACGGAACTATTCTCCCTGGAAGATGTTTCTTACTAACCATGTAATATAACATAACTAGTTGGGCACTTGTGTGATAAAGCACTTATGACCCCTACGCCTGGTCTCCATGCATGCCCCAGTTTTTTCATAACTGAGAGGGTATTCGGACACACTCCGGACTCTAGGGTCCCGAGGTTGAAGCGAAAAGGTCGGCAAAGACAAACGATCTACAATCTGGCTAGAAGGCATTTTACATGTCATTTCAAAATACATCGTCAAATTAACTGATTGTACTCCTCTTCAATCCCGTCTAACAGGCTGTCTAATTTACAGTCCTGTTGCGAATACTTAGCGGCCAACTCTACTTGGCCATACATTAAGCTCACAGGGATCTCCTTCCCATCGGGCCCCATAGGTCTGACCTCGGCCATGTGATTCGAATCCGCCTTCTTGTACCACGTCTTCACCATGGCCCAGGCCTCCCTGGCGCCTTGACGACAGGTCGATAACTTCCACAGACGGAAGCGCTGCCGTGCTGCCTGAATCTTCTCGGCAAGCCCTTCAAGGCTTTCGGGTAGGGAAACGGATGGCCATAAGGCCTGGGCGACACCACTCATCGGTTGCTACACACGTTCGTGCAGTTGCATCAGCTCGAGGAGTTGGTCACCCGCTGAACCGGGCATTTCCTCCGCAGGGCGACCTGTGAGCACACCTAAAGACACATTTCTGTCAATCGACTTCCTCGCCGGACTCTTCTTTTCAAAAGAGTTTGCTCAAGCACTTACTATAAATGCCGCGATGAAGCCGCTGATTCTCCTTTACGGAGCCAGACAGCTGGGCCCGCACACCTTTCAGCTCTTCTCCCAGCTGGGTGTGGGCATCTTGGAGCTTTTTCCTCTCCTGCTGCACCTTCATAAGCACCCTCTCGCCGGCCTTCACCTGGTGCAGTAGCTGTTGCTTGTCCGGATCTATTCTGGCACCATCTGCAATTATTGTTGTCAGCTTTACGCACACGCTGCACTTTATTATCTGCTTATCTTTTCGAAGTATGTATTACCGGCAGGGGTCTCTGTAGCTTTCCCTGTGGCGGCCAATGCGGCCTCAAGTTGGGCCTTGCACCCTTGTAGCTCCTGAGACAATTGGGCATTTTTCTCCATGAGATCCTGCATATCAGATGATCCTTAAATCAGTTATTTTAACTACTTTAAGTGTCGGGGGCTACTGGCATATACAACTATTAAAATCCTTTACCCATATGTCTTTTACATACTGCTCCATGGCTCTGGCTAAACCATCTTGAGCGGCACGGAGGTGCGCGTCTCCCGCGTTAAAGGCATTCAACGCCTCTGGGGAGAAACACGCGTCACGAAGAAATGTCCGGCGGCGCCTATGATTCATGGCGCTCTCCACCTCAGACCCGGTGGCGGACAGCCTGTCGGCATCCTCCGCTGGAGGAGTATCCGGCTCGCGCCTTGCGCTCGCCTCCCCCTCTGGACCAGGTGTTGGAGCCTGGCTGGCGGAGGCTTGGTTGGCAACCTCTCCGGGCACAGTCCGGCGAGCACTCTTTCTCCTGGAAAAGTCATGAGCATTAATACACCTCCTAGAAATCTTTTTCCTAAACAACGGTCGCGAGCTATACCGTTGCGGTGACGTTTCGATTCGTACCGCACCCCTCTTCCGCCTGCTGGGCCGGACTGACCCTTGTTGGTCAGCCGCCGCAGGTTCGGCTTCCCGCCTTGAAGGCACCTCCTGCAAGACACCATTGTATACGGTGGTAAGAAATACGCAAGGACGAAGTGATGGTGTCAAGACTCCGGTCATAATTACCTGGGAAGCCGGAGATAAGCCGGGGTAGTCAGCCGTGATGGCGACTAGAGCATTGTCCATGCTGAGTTGGTGGAACACCCCCTCGATCAGCTCCACCTTTATATCCGGATCCTCTTCGGAGGCCGGATCAAGGGATCTTCCCGGATCCTCGGGTTGTGGAGCCGGACTGTGTATGTCCTGCACATCCCGGCGCAGTTCCTGCATCAAAATCATAGAGTAAGGCACTTAACTTTGAAAGCACGGGTCGGATGAATAAACGTCCGCTTACCCAGCTCCGAGGGTTATTCATGGAGAACCCATTCAATGGGCTCGTCTGGAGGAAGTCCTCCTTCTCCCCGTTGTACAGGCCGGACAGGATCTTCACCAGATCCGCGGCTGATCCCGGCCCCTTGCGGCCATGACGGGTGGCGTCATTCTCCCCGTTGAAATCCCACATGGGGTGCCCCTATATTGGAGAGGCTGCACCCCTCGCATAATGCATGTGGCCATGACTCCAATCATGGTCAATCCGGAATGGGCCAGCAACCTTATCCGGCCCATCAAATAATGGACGCTCCTGTCTTCCTCCTGTTGAGGGCTCCACGGGAACCAACTTAGGCGTTTCTTCAGAGGAGCCTTGCTGAACTCCGGGAGGCTGATCCGAACTGGGTCCGGCAGTGGAGCATCTTCCACATAAAACCATTCCGAGGGCCAGTCTTCGGACGCCTTCTTTGGGGTTCCGAATAGATATCCGGTCCCGGCGATGCGCCATATTTCGGCTCCGCCCACTTGATATATTGACCCCTCCTGAGAACGGGGTATGAGGCAAAATAGTCTCTTCCACAGCGCAAAATGGGGCTCGATGCCCAGGAACAGCTCGCAAAGAGCTACGAAACCCGCGATGTGCAGAATAGAGGCGGGCATGAGGTGATGAAGCTGGAGTCCGTAGAACTCCAGAAGCCCCCGGAGAAACGGATGTATGGGAAATCCGAGCCCCCTTATTAGATAAGGGATGAAGCACACCCTCTCCCCTTTGGAGGGGCTAGGGGTGGCCTCCGCTTGCTTTCCACCTTTGTAGGTGGCCAGCCCGGCTCGAACCGGGACCATAAAGGCCGGAGGAAGGTATCCCTCCGTTTCGAGCGTCACCAGCTCGTGGTGCGGAACTGAACATCTCCTCCAATCTCCTGGCTGAGGGCTAGGAGCGCGAGAGGAGGAGCCGCGTCGACGGTCCATGATGGAGTGGATTTTTGGTCAGAAGCGCTCCAATGAGTACTCGCGGAAGGAAGATGGTGTGATTTGGATCTGGATTCTTGCCTCTCTTATAGGCAGATTATTTGCGCAGCTAGGGGGTAAACTATGAAAATACCCTGGCCTTTCGCATTCGTGCGACACGTGGAAGAGGGCCATTATTGGGCGTGGAAGCCAAGGAGCGCAACATTTGTAAGGAAGCCGGACACTATTCGGCAAGCACATGGAATTTGGAGGAGAACACGCCTTGCAACGCCGAAGACAATATACGCGCCGGACTCGTCGTCATTGAAGCCTAGTTCAGGGGCTACTGAGGGAGTCCTGGATTAGGGGGTGTCCGGATAGCCGAACTATCATCATCGGCCGGACTCCAAGACTATGAAGATACAAGATTGAAGACTTCGTCCCGTGTCCGGATGGGACTTTCCTTGGCGTGGAAGGCAAGCTTGGCGATACGGATATGTAGATCTCCTACCATTGTAACCGACTCTATGTAACCCTAGCCCTCTCCGGTGTCTATATAAACCGGATGGCTTTAGTCCGTAGGACGACAACCATTACAACAATCATACCATAGGCTAGCTTCTAGGGTTTAGCCTCCTTGATCTCGTGGTAGATCTACTCTTGTAACTAGATGATACCCCGCGCGTTGCTATGGGAATTGGTTGCAAAATACTTAAGTGAGATTTTTTTTCTTTTGTAGGAATATGAACATTGGTAATGAAATGACAAACTGGTAATGAAAATAGTATAATTTATTGTACTTAAGTATGTTGTATAGTTTCAAAATATCCAATACATATAAGTAGCATAATAGAATGCATGGCGGGTCTATACCCATGCATGAATATGCCAGACTCATTTCAGAAAAACCAAAGTGTATAGTTGGATTATCATAGTAAACAGTAAGGATGAATTGAGGGAGCATCTCCCATTTGTGCAGTTTTGTATAGTATGGTTGCACTTAGTTTTTCTCACGCTGTTATTCCCTGAACGTAGATATGTCAGTGGAATTAAAGGCTGTCAATGGACTCTGAATAGAAATATATAATCCATGGAATTACTCTGGTGGATAGGTTAAGTGTCATCCTAAAAGCGACTGAATTTTTGCAATGATAAACATTAGGTCGATTGAGGAGTCGAGAAAATAAATCTTAACCTATCAGTCATATGTGGGATCCTAATCAAAGGGGTGTGAGATCATATTGATATGGGAATATTATAAGAGAATGCCCAGACAGCAATGTATACCTTGATGTTTCATGTTCTCTTTATATAACTGGGCCACTCATGTAACGTCTCAGTTCCCTTTTCATTAGGAGTCAGTTTGTCTATCTCACTTGGATGCATGGATAACTTATCATAGTTTAAAAAGTATTGAAGGCTGGCTTGTGACTATATTCTATGTTAATATAACCAAAGGGATGTTAAATGCACTATATATTTGGAAATTAAAATGTTCATCATTCATACCAATTCAAAAGCACCGAAGGTTGTCGGCCATTGTGTGAGATCATAATGATTTGGGTAAAATATAAAAGAATGCCTAGAATGTTTTGTATACCTGTGGGCATAAAGGAGCAAACCATGTTATTGCTAGAACATGTAGATTACAGAACACAAAGTGACTATATTAACCGTAATTTTTTTGAAAGGATCATCTCATCATACAAAGTATAGTGTTAATCTCTATGGAAGAATGGGGAATGGAGCAAGAAGAAACCTCAGTGCTTACCTCCGTGGGGTAGTAGAAGTAAGGTTTGTCGAATAGCTGATGGTGTGAGGGCTGCGGCTAATCAAGAGATTCAGCTGCATAGAGCCATAAAAAACAGAAAATAAAGATGATGGATCTACATGCTATGTCAAAGAGGAATATAGGGATTATACGAATCAGAAACAAATTGTGTCATTAATGAACCAATCTTATTATGCACGATCAGATCTTGATTATGCATGGAGGATACTTCATTGTGCAACGCTTCATTATCTCAAAATTGCAAAGAAAAAAATTCCACAACTTTGGTAGAGTGTGTAGCAGAAACGTCTATAGGAGGAGCGCTACGTCCGATATGGTTTCTGGTGGTTGTGCTGCCTGCTTGGCTGGGATTCGTTGTGTGGCCGCCTTGGCTTGGACAGATGACCGGGGGAGGTAGGCGACGTAGGTATGGACACACGGAGAGGCAGGCTTCAGCTGGCTAGGGCGGGGCAGAGGACTGGTGGAGGAACGACGTCGGATCGACCTTGGCCGGAATAGAAATAGAGAAGGAAGGGGAGGATCAGGGCATTGCACCGGTAAGGGGAGGCACGCCCGAGAAAATCCCGTATTACCATGGAGGAGATCCGGACCGACGTTGTGCAGAAGAAGCCACATGTGTATTACCCACCTTGGCTATATACCTGCACATATGCATCAGAGATAACATGCGGGAACTGAATCCCTCCCATCACCGGAACGCCCAGCCGGGCAGCGCGATCGTTGATGACACTCACTCGCGGCTGGAGGCGTTTGCTTGCCCTCGCGTGTGTGCTGCTCCTGGGATGTGAGTCGTCGTGTGTTGCGTGCGTCACCGCTGTCGCCCTACCGTGTGGATGATCCTCGCTCAGATCGAAGTAGGCTCCTGTCAATGTTGGAGCCGACGGGATCTGTGTAGTTGTGTGCTGTCTCTAGGTTGGAGTCTTCGATTTGCTTGGAGTAGCCATGAACACGCGCGAGATCGGCGGCGCTGCCACTTGCACCGACTTGTGTTGGATTTCTTCAATGGAATTTTGATGAGCGTCTGGCCTTAGAGATGGCTCCCCAGCCGCCGCACGAATATATAAGGGAAAAGAGAAGGGCTCGACGGGTTGAGGGCTCAATCGTTTTTCTATTTTATGAGAGAGAGAGAGAGAGGAGTCGATGGGTTGCATCGTTTACCACCTGAAGATGAAACAAAAGGGCTCAATTTACACACCGGTAACGGAAGGCACGACCTGACTTCATACGGGAAAAAGTTGCTCATGTGGCACTATGGCTGATGATGTGGCTAGACTGCTGAGGTGTAGTAAGATGGATGGTTGCATGTTATTAGTGATGTGGATAGCTTGCATGTTAAGAGAAATAAGATAGTGGGGATGAACTATTTAGGTATTATAGATACCCACATCATCAATATCAATCAAGCAGGACGTAGGGTTTTACCTCCATCAAGAGGGCCCGAACCTGGGTAAAACATCGTGTCCCTTGTCTCCTGTTACCATCTGCCTAGACGCACAGCTCGGGACCCCCTACCCGAGATCCGCTGGTTTTGACACCTACAAGCACCAAAACAAAAAATGAAAAAAGAATTTTGAAAGAAAAACTTGGACTCACTCTGCATATTTGTCAAGAAACTCATTGCTAAGTATTAGGTCCAAAATTTGTTTTGCAACACCCATGAATGGAAACTTGGACGGCTTGAGTGCACGCACAGGCATTCTCAGCCTAGTTGACAAAGAAACTGGCCTTTTATTGGACACTACCAATGGCTCCTCCACTGATTTGCTCCTAGTGAACATTTATCTCTCACCATGCAAAACAAAATCATCATCATCACTCAGAATAAGAGGCGATTTCACTGCCATTTTGATAGGACTAGCACATACGGGCCGCACCCACTTTTTAGGTGCCGGAGGCATAAAAGAATCATCATCACTCTCCACAGCACGATCCATAGCCTTCGGGACAGCACAAGCCACCCCCTTTGATTTTGACTCCACGCTGCCCTTCTTTAGCTTAACAGCTTGGACTGACTTCAATATTTCATCATCCGATATTACCTGAATTTCTGGCGTCTCACATTGGCTCTCGAATAAACTAAATTTAGGCTCGTCTAGCCCTAGATCTGCAACACAAAAACCGCAAAAAGAAAGGCACACGGGGAAGATACTTGAGCGCGTGGACAAAAATATAGAAAGGGGCCTTGTGCTGAGAGTAAAATAGGACGACCAAAAAAAATATGCAATCCAACAAAAAAGCAAACAAAAAGAAAAAGCAATACCTCCAGAATAACCCAGCACCTCACGGATATTAATGTCAAAAACCCCACAAGTAATCCACCTGTACAGGGTTTGAACCCTGACCATATATATATATATATATATATATATATATATATATATATATATATATATATATCTTTTTCAGAAAACGCAACATAACTCTCACCATCATATGTCTCCAGCAGTTCATTCATGAAAAAACCGCAGTCGGTGCTGCATCAAAAAATTATTAAAGTATTATCAGCATGCACGCATGAAAAAGGTCATGATTTGCAAGTTAGTTCAGTCCAACTGTGCAGTTACCAGCCATATGAATATGTTGTGTGACAGTTGGCTTGAAAAGATACATGAAAGAAAATAGTTCATAAAAGCATTGTCTAAAGATATTTTTAGTTAGCTAATAATGAAGGAAATATGCCCTAGAGGCAATAATAAAGTTATTATTTATTTCCTTAATTCATGATAAATGTTTATTATTCATGCTAGAATTGTATTAACCGGAAACATGATACATGTGTGAATACATAGACAAACATAACGTCACAAGTATGCCTCTACTTGACTAGCTCATTAATCAAAGATGGTTATGTTTCCGAACCATAGACATGTGTTGTCATTTGATTAACGGGATCACATCATTAGGAGAATGATGTGATTGACATGACCCATTCCGTTAGCCTAGCACTTGATCGTTTAGTATGTTGCTATTGCTTTCTTCATGACTTATACATGTTCCTGTAACTATGAGAATTATGCAACTCCCGTTTACCTGAGGAACACTTTGGGTACTACCAAACGTCACAACGTAACTGGGTGATTATAAAGGAGTACTACAGGTGTCTCCGAAGGTACATGTTGAGTTGGCATATTTCGAGATTAGGTTTTGTCACTCCGATTGTCGGAGAGGTATCTCTGGGCCCTCTCAGTAATGCACATCATTATAAGCCTTGCAAGCAATGTGACCAAATGAGTTGGTTACGGGATGATGCATTACGGAACGAGTAAAGAGACTTGCCGGTAACGAGATTGAACTAGGTATTGGATACCGACGATCAAATCTCAGGCAAGTAACATACCGATGACAAAGGGAACAATGTATGTTGTTATGCGGTTTGACCGATAAAGATCTTCATAGAATATGTAGGTGCCAATATGAGCATCCAGGTTCCGCTATTGGTTATTGACCAAGAATAGTTCTAGGTCATGTCTACATAGTTCTCGAACCCGTAGGGTCCGCATGCTTAAGGTTTCGATGACAGTTATATTATGAGTTTATGAGTTTTGATGTACCGAAGTTTGTTCGGAGTCCCGGATGTGATCACGGACATGACGAGGAGTCTTGGAATGGTCGAGACATAAAGATTGATATATTGGAAGCCTATGTTTGGACATCAGAATGGTTCCGGGTGAAATCGGCATTTTACCGGAGTACCAGGAGGTTACCGGAACCCCCCGGGGGGTTAATGGGCCTACATGGGCCTCGAGGGAGAAGAAAGAAGGAGCCAGGAGGGGGCTGCACGCCCCTCCCCCTCCTAGTCCGAATAGGACAAGGGAAGGGGGGCGTCGCCCCCCCTTTCCTTCCCCTCTTCCTCCTCTTTCCCCCCTTCTCCTACTCCTACTTGGAAAGAGGGAGTTCTACTCCCGGTGGGAGTAGGACTCCCCCCCTTGGCGCGCCCTCTAGGCCGACCGCCTCCTCCCCCCTGGCTCCTTTATATACGGGGGCGGGGGGCACCCCAAAGACACACAAGTTGATCTACGGATCGTTCCTTAGCCGTGTGTCGTGCCCCCCTCCACCATATTCCACCTCGGTCATATCGTCGCGGAGTTTAGGCGAAGCCCTGCGCCGGTAGAACATCATCATCGTCACCACGCCGTCGTGTTGACGGAAGTCATCCCCGAAGCTTTGCTGGATCGGAGCCCGGGGATCGTCATCGAGCTGAACGTGTGCTGAACTCGGAGGTGCCGTACGTTCGGTACTTGGATCGGTCGGATCGTGAAGACGTTCGACTACATCAACCGCGTTGTCATAACGCTTCCGCTAACGGTCTACGAGGGTACGTGGACATACACTCTCCCCTCTCGTTGCTATGCCATCACCATGATCTTGCGTGTGCGTAGGAAATTTTTTGAAATTACTACGTTCCCCAACAGTGGCATCCGAGCCTAGGTTTTATGCGTTGATGTTATATGCACGTGTAGAACACAACTGAGTTGTGGGCGATACAAGTCATACTGCTTACCAGCATGTCATACTTTGGTTCGGCGGTATTGTGAGATGAAGCGTCCCGGACCGACATTATGCGTACGCTTACGCGAGACTGGTTTCACCGTTACGAGCACTCGTGCTTAAAGGTGGCTGGCGGGTGTCTGTCTCTCTCACTTTAGCTGAATCGAGTGTGGCTACGCCCGGTCCTTGGAAGGTTAAAACAGCACCAACTTGACGAACTATCGTTGTGGTTTTTGATGCGTAGGTAAGAACGGTTCTTGCTCAGCCCGTAGCAGCCACGTAAAATTTGCAACAACAAAGTAGAGGACGTCTAACTTGTTTTTGCAGGGCATGTTGTGATGTGATATGGTCAAGACGTGATGCTATATTTTATTGTATGAGATGATCATGTTTTGTAACTGAAGTTATCGGCAACTGGCAGGAGCCATATGGTTGTCGCTTTATTGTATGAAATGCAAACGCCCTGTAATTGCTTTACTTTATCTCTAAGTGGTAGCGATAGTCGTAGAAGCAATAGATGGCGTAGCGACAACGATGCTACGATGGAGATCAAGGTGTCGCGCCGGTGACGATGGTGATCACGACGGTGCTTCGAAGATGGAGATCACAAGCACAAGATGATGATGGCCATATCATATCACTTATATTGATTGCATGTGATGTTTATCCTTTATGCATCTTATCTTGCTTTGATTGACGGTAGCATTTTAAGATGATCTCTCACTAATAATCAAGAAGTGTTCTCCCTGAGTATGCACCGTTGCGAAAGTTCTTCGTGCTGAGACACCACGTGATGATCGGGTGTGATAGGCTCTACATTCAAATACAACGGGTGCAAAACAGTTGCACACGCGGAATACTCAGGTCATACTTGACGAGCCTAGCATATACAGATATGGCCTCGGAACACGGAGACCGAAAGTTCGAACGTGAATCATATAGTAGATATGATCAACATAGTGATGTTCACCATTGAAACTACTCCATCTCACGTGATGATCGGACATGGTTTAGTTGATTTGGATCACGTGATCACTTAGATGACTAGAGAGATGTCTGTCTAAGTGGGAGTTCTTAAGTAATATGATTAATTGAACTTAAATTTATCATGAACTTAGTACCTGGTAGTATTTTGCAAATTATGTTGTAGATCAATAGCTCGCGTTGTTGCTTTCATATGTTTATTTTGATATGTTCCTAGAGAAAATTGTGTTGAAAGATGTTGGTAGCAATGATGCGGATTGGATCCGTGATCTGAGGTTTATCCTCATTGCTGCACAGAAGAATTATGTCCTTGATGCACCGCTAGGTGGCAAACCTATTGCAGGAGCAGATGCAGACGTTATGAACGTTTGGCTAGCTCAATATGATGACTACTTGATAGTTTAGTGCACCATGCTTAACGGCTTAGAATCGGGACTTCAAAGACGTTTTGAACGTCATGGATCATATGAGATGTTCCAGGAATTGAAGTTGATATTTCAAGCAAATACCCGAGTTGAGAGATATGAAGTCTCCAACAAGTTCTATGGCTAAAAGATGGAGGAGAATCGCTCAACTAGTGAGCATGTACTCAGATTGTCTGGGTACTACAATCGCTTGAATCAAGTGGGAGTTAATCTTCCAGATAAGATAGTGATTGACAGAATTCTCTAGTCACCACCACCAAGTTAGTAGAACTTCGTGATGAACTATAATGCAAGGGATGACAAAAACGATTCCCGAGCTCTTCGTGATGCTAAAATCGACGAAGGTAGAAATCAAGAAAAACATCAAGTGTTGATGGTAGACAAGACCACTAGTTTCAAGAAAAGGGCAAAGGGAAGAAGGGGAACTTCAATAAGAACGGCAAGCGAGTTGCTGCTCAGGTGAAGAAGCCCAACTCTGGTCCTAAGCCTGAGACTAAGTGCTTCTACTGCAAAAGGATTGGTCACTGGAAGCGGAACTACCCCAAGTGATTGGCGGATAAGAAGGATGGCAAAGTGAACATAAGTATATTTGATATACATGTTATTGTTGTGTACTTCACTAGTGTTTATAGCAACCCCTGAGTATTTGGTACTAGTTCAGTTGCTAAGATTAGTAACTCGAAACGGGAGTTGCAGAATAAACAGAGACTAGTTAAGGGTGAAGTGACGATGTGTGTTGGATGTGGTTCCAAGATTGATATGATCATCATCGCACACTCCCTAGTCTTTTGGGATTAGTGTTGAACCTAAATAAATGTTATTTGGTGTTTGCGTTGAGCATGAATATGATTTGATCGTGTTTATTGCAATACGGTTATTCATTTAAGTAAGAGAATAAACTGTTGTTCTGTTTACATGAATAAAACCTTATATGGTTACACACCCAATGAAAATGGTTCATTGGATCTCGATCGTAGTGATACACATATTCATAATATTGAAACCAAAAGATGCAAAGTTAATAATGATAGTGCAACTTATTTGTGGCACTGCCGTTTGGGTCATATCGGTGTAAAGTGCATGAAGATACTCCATAAAGATGGATTTTCGGAATCACTTGGTTATGAATCATTTGATGCTTGCGAACCGTGCCTTTTGGGCAAGATGACTAAAACTCCATTCTCCGGAACAATGGAACGTGCTGCTGACTTATTGGAAATAATACATACCGATGTATGCGATCCAATGAGTGTTTATGCTCGTGGCAGGTATCGTTATTTTCTGACCTTCACAAGATGATTTGAGCAGATATGGGTATATCTACTTGATGAAACATAAGTCTGAAATAGTTGAAAGGTTCAAAGAATTTCAGAGTGAAGTGGAAAAATCATTGTAACAAGAAAACAAAGTTTCTACGATCTGATCACAGAGACGAATATTTGAGTTACGAGTTTGGTCTTCAATTAAAACAATGTGGAATAGTTTCACAGCTCACGCCACCTGGAACACCACAACATTATGGTGTGTCCGAACGTCGTAACCGCACTTTATTCGATATGGTGCGATCTATGATGTCTCTTATCGGTTTACCACTATCGTTTTGGGGTTATGCATTAGAGACAACTGCATTCACGTTTAATAGGGCACCATCTAAATCTGTTGAGACGACACCGTATGAACTATGGTTTAACAGTAAACCTAAGCTGTCGTTTCTTAAAGTTCGGAGTTGCGATCCTTATATGAAAAAGGTTTTCAACCTGATAAGCTCGAACCCAAATCGGAGAAGTGCGTCTTCATAGAATACCCAAAGGAAATTGTTGGGTACTCCTTCTATCACAGATCCAAAGGCAAAACATTTGTTGCTAAGAAAGGATCCTTTCTAGAGAAGGAGTTTCTCTCGAAAAAAGTGAGTGGGAGGAAAGTAGAACTTGATGAGGTAATTGTACCTTCTCCCTTATTGGAAAGTAGTGCATCACAGAAATCAGTTCCAGTGATTCCTACACCAATTAGGGAGGAAGTTAATGATGATGATCATGAAACTTCAGATCAAGTTGCTACCAAACCTCGTAGGTCTTCCAGAGTAAGACCCGCACCAGAGTGGTACGGTAATCATGTTCTGGAAGTCATGTTACTAGACCATGATGAACCTATGAACTATGAGGAAGCGATGATGATCCCAGATTCCACAAATGGCTTGGGGCCATAAAATCTAAGATATGATCCATGTATGAGAACAAAGTATGGACTTTGATTGACTTGCTCGATGATTAGCAAGCCATGTTAAATAAATGGATATTCAAGAGGAAGACGTACACTGATAGTAGTGTTACTATCTACTAAGCTCGACTTGTTGCGAAAGGTTTTCAACAAGTTCAAGGTGTTGAATACGATGAGATTTCTCACTTGTACCGATGCTTAAGTCTGTCTGAATCATGTTAGCAATTGCCACATTTTATGAAATCTGGCAAATGGATGTCAAAAGTACATTCCTTAATGGTTTTCTTAAAGAAGAGTTGTATATGATGCAACCAGAAAGTTTTGTCAATCCTAAAGGTGCTAACAAAATATGCAAGCTCCAGCAATCCATCTATGGACTGGTGCAAGCATCTCGGAGTTGGAATATACGCTTTGATAAGTTGATCAAAGCAAATGGTTTTATACAGACTTTTAAAGAAGCCTGTATTTACAAGAAAGTGAGTGGGAGCTCTGTAGCATTTCAAATATTATATGTGGATGACATATTGTTGATTGGAAATGATATCGAAATTCTGGATAGCACGAAAGGATACTTGAATAAGAGTTTTTCAAAGCAAGACCTCGGTGAAGCTGCTTACACATTGAGCATCAAGATCTATATAGATAGATCAAGACGCTTGATAAGATTTTTCAATGAATACATACCTTGATAAATTTTTGAAATAGTTCAAAATGGAACAGTCAAAGAAGAAGTTCTTGCCTGTGTTGCAAGGTGTGAGGTTGAGTAAGACTCAAGACCCGACCATGGCAGAAAATAGAAAGAGAATGAAAAGTCATTCCCTATGCCTCAGTCATAGGTTCTATAATGTATGCTATGCTGTGAACCAGACCTATTGTATACCTTGCTCTGAGTTTGACAAAGGAATACAATTTTGATCTAATAGTAGATCACTGGACAGCGGTCAAGAATATCCTTAGTGAGGACTAAGGAGATGTTTCTCGATTATGGAGGTGATAAAAGAGTTTGTTGTAAAAGTTACATCGGTGCAAACTTTTACACTGATCCAGATGACTCTAAGTCTCAAACTGGATACATATTGAAAGTGGGAGCAATTAAGCTAGAGTAGCTCCATGCAGAGCATTGAAGACATAGAATGTTTGCAAAATACATACGGCTCTGAATGTGACAGACCCGTTGACTAAGCTTCTCTCATGAGCAAAACATGATCACACCTTTGTACACTTTGGGTGTTAATCACATAGCGATGTGAACAAGATTATTGAATCTAGTAAACCCTTTGGGTGTTGGTCACATGACGATGTGAACTATGGATGTTAATCATATACAGATATGAATATTGGTGTTAAATCACATGGCGATGTGAACTAGATTATTGACTCTAGTGCAAGTGGGAGACTGAAGGAAATATGCCCTAGAGGCAATAATAAAGTTATTATTCATTTCCTTAATTCATGATAAATGTTTATTATTCATGCTAGAATTGTATTAACCGGAAACATGATACATGTGTGAATACATAGACAAACATAACGTCACTAGTATGCCTCTACTTGACTAGCTCATTAATCAAAGATGGTTATGTTTCCTAACCATAGACATGTGTTGTCATTTGATTAACGGGATCACATCATTAGGAGAATGATGTGATTGACATGACCCATTCCGTTAGCCTAGCACTTGATCGTTTAGTATGTTGCTATTGCTTTCTTCATGACTTATACATGTTCCTGTAACTATGAGAATTATGCAACTCCCGTTTACCTGAGGAACACTTTGGGTACTACCAAATGTCACAACGTAACTGGGTGATTATAAAGGAGTACTACAGGTGTCTCCGAATGTACATGTTGAGTTGGCATATTTCGAGATTAGGTTTTGTCACTCCGATTGTCGGAGAGGTATCTCTGGGCCCTCTCGGTAATGCACATCATTATAAGCCTTGCAAGCAATGTGACCAAATGAGTTGGTTACGGGATGATGCATTACGGAACGAGTAAGGAGACTTGCCGGTAACGAGATTGAACTAGGTATTGGATACCGACGATCAAATCTCGGGCAAGTAACATACCGATGAGAAAGGGAACAACGTATGTTGTTATGCGGTTTGACCAATAAAGATCTTTGTAGAATATGTAGGAGCCAATATGAGCATCCAGGTTCCGCTATTGGTTATTGACCAAGAATAGTTCTAGGCCATATCTACATAGTTCTCGAACCCGTAGGGTCCGCACGCTTAAGGTTTCGATGACAGTTATATTATGAGTTTATGAGTTTTGATGTACCGAAGTTTGTCCGGAGTCCCGGATGTGATCACGGACATGACGAGGAGTCTCGGAATGGTCGAGACATAAAGATTGATATATTGGAAGCCTATGTTTGGACATCGGAATGGTTCCGGGTGAAATCGGCATTTTACCGGAGTACCGGGAGGTTACCGGAACCCCGTGGGGGGTTAATGGGCCTACATGGGCCTCGAGGGAGAAGAGGGAAGGAGCCAGGAGGGGGATGCGTGCCCCTCCCCCTCCTAGTCCAAATAGGACAAGGGAAGGGGGGCGGCGCCCCCCCTTTCCTTCCCCTCTTCCTCTTCTTTCCCCCCTTCTCCTACTCCTACTTGGAAAGAGGGAGTCCTACTCCCGGTGGGAGTAGGACTCCCCCCCTTGGTGCGCCCTCTAGGCCGGCCGCCTCCTCCCCCCTGGCTCCTTTATATACGGGGGCGGGGGGCACCCCAAAGACACACAAGTTGATCTACGGATCGTTCCTTAGCCGTGTGCGGTGCCCCCCTCCACCATATTCCACCTCGGTCATATCGTCGTGGAGTTTAGGCGAAGCCCTGCGCCAGTAGAAGATCATCATCGTCACCATGCCGTCGTGCTAAGGGAACTCATCCCCGAAGCTTTGCTGGATCGGAGCCCAGGGATCGTCATCGAGCTGAACGTGTGCTGAACTCGGAGGTGCCGTACGTTCGGTACTTGGATCAGTCGGATCGTGAATACGTTCGACTACATCAACCGCGTTGTCATAACAGTTCCGCTAACGGTCTACGAGGGTACGTGGACATACACTCTCCCCTCTCGTTGCTATGCCATCACCACGATCTTGCGTGTGCGTAGGAATTTTTTTGAAATTACTACGTTCCCCAACAAATAACACTTGCCCAGTTAGTTCACATAGACCTAATTTACAGGCATGGAAAAAATGATCATATAATCAACACTATTAAGGCAGTTAGGTTTAATCTCACTTGAGCAGATTCCAGAAAAGTTAAAAGACAAACAAAAACAAAAAAAGAGTAAAAATGACAATTCTAATCGTCAGTTATATTTAATAAATAGAGATAACACAAGCTACGCATAAAAGAAAAGCAAAAAAGATGTATTACGGGTTTTCCTGATGGGGCACAACGGCATGGTGCAAACAGAAATCGTCAATGTTTGATGGATCCAACTTCTTCGTCTTGCGATCAGACGAGCCATTCCTCCAAAGCTGCTTGATGTTCTTCGCCATCCTGTTTATGACCCTTATGCCACTCTCGCTACCAGGGAGATGCCAAGAGTCACTCAGCTCAAAACGACGATGCTTGATGTTTAACGCAACAACACAATAGTGCCTCGCAACTTCCCTAGTAGCTGGAGGGTCAAAGACACCAAAGAGTACAATGTCTTTCTTATCTAGCGGCTCATCGGCATAGGCAGAGAAAAATCTGATCAAGTGCCTTTATCAAAGGACCCCTTCCAGATAGATTGCTGCAAAATGAAGAAACATCTCTGTTAGCAATAAAAAGCTCATGAAAAAACAAGAAAAAAATGAACACTATAATAATGTATATAAGATCTTACCGAAATATGAAATGGAGCCACCATCTTAGAAGAATTTTGGTATTTCGAATGAAGAAGAAAAATTCCTACAACAGCAACCGTAGTGCTCAGCATGCCACCAACTCTAAAAGACTCAGCAACCTGCTTCACAGTTGCTTTGCAAAACACATTCTCAAACAGCACCTCATCCCTAGTATTTAAAAAAACACACAAAAACCTTTTAACAAATGAAAAGAATAAAAATGTTGGCAACAAATCAGAAACGGGGGAATGACAAAAACACAATGATGTTTGGTGCATACTTTTTATTCTTGTCCTTCCTTAACCTCAAAACAGCAAAGTATAAGTCCTTCATGCGTTGCACCGCTTCTGGTGTAGCAGTGGTTTGCGGAGAACTAGAGACTGTTTGAGATGAATCTACAATAAAGGGCAAAACAAAGGTTGGCAGTTAGCAAAATGATACTAAGCAGTTAATAAAAAGGAAAAAAGCAAACAAACCATACACCAAGAAAGAAGCAAGAAAATCGTTACCTATTTCATTTACTGACAATCCCAAGTCATCACTATCTGTCTCCTCGGAAGCGCCATCAACACCAACTTCATCAACGTTGGTGTCGGTGGCGGATCTCGGGTAGGGGGTCCCGAACTGTGCATCTAGGCGGATGGTAACAGGAGACAAGGGACACAATGTTTTACCCAGGTTCGGGCCCTCTTGATGGAGGTAAAACCCTACGTCCTGCTTGATTAATATTGATGATGTGTGTTACAAGAGTGGATCTACCACGAGATCAAGGAGGCTAAACCCTAGAAGCTAGCCTATGGTATGATTGTTGTTCGCCCTATGGACTAAAGCCATCCGGTTTATATAGACACCGGAGAGGGCTAGGGTTACACAAAGTCGGTTACAATGGTAGGAGATCTACATATCCGTATCGCCAAGCTTGCCTTCCACGCCAAGGAAAGTCCCATCCGGACACGGGACGAAGTCTTCAATCTTGTATCTTCATAGTCTTGGAGTCCGGCCGATCATGATAGTTCGGCTGTCCGGACACCCCCTAGTCCAGAACTCCCTCAGTAGCCCCTGAACCAGGCTTCAATGACGACGAGTCCGGCGTGCATGTTGTCTTCGGCATTGCAAGGCGGGTTCTTCCTCCAAATAATTTATAGAAGATTGTGAACACCAGGATAGTGTCCGGCTCTGCAGAAAATAAATTCCACGTACCATCGTAGAGAGAATAATATTACACAAGTTCAATCTGCTGACGTATTCCGTGGCATGGCGTCACACCACTACCAAGCCTTTACTCGAATTGTTTTTACTGTACCACCTCAGCGCGTTTAGCAAAGCAGTTTCCTTGGCACGTCTTGTCAAAGCAGAGATCGTGTTCCCCTTATTCTGGGATTCCCATCAATACGGACGTGGGTAACCCAACCGCGCCCGTTGCCATGCCCCCTCCATCGAAGGCGGGTTCCAAATGGTCACGGGGATGGCTCTTGGTATTCTTCCTCTTTATAATGGGACGAAGGCCCGTTCTTTTCCTTCAATCCTCTATCAAATCCGCCCCTCGCCCCGAGTTCCAACACCCAGGACTCCAGATTCGGGTACCTTCGATCTTCGACAATGTCCGGCCCCGACCTACGAGGCCGGTGGATGCCCTCCTCCGTCACGGAAGAGGACGTGCTAAAGCTGAGAGACGCCAGGTACTTAACCTACGAGATTTCGCATAGGCTGCCCGCCCGAGGGCAAGTTATTCCTACTCCCGAGCTTGGCGAGAGCGTCGTGTTCGTGTCTCACCTCCGTCGGGGATTAGGATTCCCGACGGATCCCTTCGTGAGGGGGCTCATGTTTTATTATGGGCTGGAGTTCCGTGACTTGGCTCCGGAGTCCATCCTCCACATCTCATCATTCATTGTCGTCTGCGAAGCCTTCCTCCGCACTACCCCTCACTTCGGCTTGTGGCTCAAAACCTTCAACATGGAGCCGAAGATGATCGAGGGGTGTCAGGCAGAGTGTGGAGGGGCGGTTATAAGCAAGAGGGCCGATGCTCCATGGCCCGAGGGCTCTTTTTAGGAGGAGCTTGGCTTGTGGCAACGGGAGTGGTTCTATATCACCGCTCCTAGGGGCAGCAGGCAGAGGCCGCCGCCCATCTTCCACTCGGGCCCTCCACAACGCCTGACATCATGGGTCAACAAGGGGCGTGACTGGGGGCCGTCCAAAGACGTACCCCTGTTGCAGGACCGGATTCGAGGCCTCCAGGAGAGGGAGATCAATCTGGTCGTAGTGGCACAGGTTATGTTGATCCGGCGCCTACTGCCCTGCAAACGTCGCCCCCTCCGCCTGTGGGAATTTAATCTGGAGGGGCCACGAGTTCTTCAACACTTCATGGGTTTGACACCCGCGGAGATGTACAAACTGTTCTTCGGATCGCAAGAAATGCATCTGGAATTGACCGAGGATGCTGGCCTAAGCTGCAATCGCCCGGATACTCAAGTAAGTAGCCCCGTGTCCGGACACATCGTCCATTTATTTATCGTGGGTTTGCCTTTTAACCAGCTATCCCTTGGACAGGAGTGGATATGGCAAGCAAAACTGATACGGTGTCCGGCCCCCCTCCCTGGGACCACGCAGGATCCTGTGTTAATCAAAATGTTGGAGGTCGCACCTTTGGAGGAGGGCGAGGGGGGCACAGGGGAACTACCACCTCTACCAAGGAGGCTTTCAATAAGGGAGGAATCGAGAGTTCCTCCTTCCAGGGGGGAGAAGAGGACCGCTTCCAAAGACCCGGAGGCCAAGGCCTCAAAGCGGGGAAAGAAATCAATACCGGAAGGTCCTGTGCCGGGAAGAGCCCCGGCCGTACTGTCTCCCCGGAGGAATCAGCCCTCCAGCGAGCCGTAAGTAAAAAAGGGGGAATTTTGTAATAGTGGGCACCCCTGCTTAATTTCTAAGGGTAACCGAAGTTTTCACCATGTAGTTCGGATCTCAGCCCATCTCAGCACAGCTCATCTTCGGGAGACCTTCGTCCGGAGATGATGGAGAGCGAAACGCCTCCATCTGCCGCCCCGTCGTGCGGGGCAGGCGACCCTGAGGTGTCGTCACGGAGGGTCTCCCCGAGTCTGGCGGGGCCGGAGAGTTCGGCACCCATTGGAGTACGGCCGATGGAGCTGCAGGATTTGCTTAAGAGGGCGTTTATCTCAGAAGATCACCGCACATTAATGAGTATGGTGATTGAGAGGATCTCGTCCGCCGAAAGCGGGTTGTGTGAGGCCGTCGGAAGTTTGCTGACGGGGTTTGAGGTACGCAAAAAATGACATACCTTTTGACAGTTTTGCACATGAAGTGCGCCCTGTATAGATAGTAGCCCCTGAGACTCGGTATGCTGTCGGAAGCGACAGCGTGCCGAGGATCATAATCTCAGGTAATAATTCTCGCCTTTCCTTATGCAGGTGGCTGATAGTCCGGTGGCCAGCCGGACTGATGGAGTTGCCGAACTAAAGCGGCAACTTGACATTGCGGATGCGGACATCGCGTTGGTCAATAAACGACTTGACGAGTCACAAGGTAGGTTGCTTCTCCATGGTCACCTGGTAAGGGAGCTGACGCCCATTCCTTACAATTTGTATGCTTGATGCAGATGGTGCTGTTGCTGTGGAAGACCTTCGAGCAGAACTTGCTCGGGCCAAGGAGCAAGCCAGAAAAAGCGAGGCGGCTGCCTCGAAGGTAGTGGAAGAGCTAGAAGCCGAGAAGGCTGCTCACTTCCGAAGTCAGGAGGAGATGGCTGGAATGGCCGCGAAATTGAAAGTTGCTACCAACCGCCAGGAGGTTCTTGAAAGAGAACGCCGAGCGGAGCGAGAGGACCTGAAGAAGGTCGACGCCAAAGCCAAGGATGCCTGTAGTGCGATGCAGGCTATGAAGGAGGAACTGCGTCAGGTCGGAGACATTGTGGCTGGAAAGCCCTTTATGCTGCGTAGGATGTTCACGGATCCGAAGTATGCTCAGCTGGGCCGATTGTACGGTGCGGAGGATCCTTATCTAGACTTGGCGGCGAGTGCGGCGGACGCAGTTGTGCACTTCCGAAGCCAGAAGGATCACGAAATGGAAGAGCTTTTCTGGTCTCAATTCCATAGTCCGGAGCGTCCACTTCCGTTGAGTGATCGGCTGGTTGAGTGGGCTGAGCTGAATAGATTGTCCGGACTTGCCATGACGGATGTGGTCACTCATCTGTGGCCGGAAAGGCCCAAGCCGAAGAGTTATTTTGGCTTGTTGTAGCAATTCCTTGGGGCGGTGCCACATATTGGGGCGATGAAGCGGTCGGCGTGCATAGAAGGTGCACGGATGGCTCTCGCCCATGGTAAGACATACTGGGCAGAGATGGATGCCACCGCTGTTGTATCCCGGGGTTCGGACAAAAGCCGATTCCCCACCGAGCACTATTTTGAGGAAGTCCTACAGGGCGCTCGTTTAATAGAGTCGTAGTGCTCGAAAGATATTATGTTTGAATGACATGTATGATTTCTGAGATCATGTTTATAATGCAATAGCTTTTTATACTTGTGCGTTCAAGTATTGAACTATCTCCTGTGCGGCCGTATATATATGTATAATCTGAAAGATGGTAGTCTTTGGCTTCAGCCCCCATGCACATGGTGCGGGGGTGTTTGCAAAAAGAAAAGTGCTTTTTCACACTTAATCCAACGTCTTGGTCCTTTTAAGGAGGTGATAGCGTAGCAAACTAGGCAACCGGACTATAATGCTTTATCACTTTCACTTAGCCATAGGAGCTCGAATGTGGGGCTACTATATATAGCCCCTGGCGGCACCGCTCTTCTCCGAACTCGGGGCGCGTATGTGCCTGACCGGGAAGCGGTCCTTTGTCAAAGCGGAGGAATTCTAAACATTCCAATGGTCGATCGAGTGGTTGGCCAGTCTCTCGCTATATCATGACAGTCAGTTTTCGGCTTTCTCTACTGAGGTTCTCGCCCGGCCGAACCGGGGCACAATCGCAATAGTTCTCCTGATGCCGCATTAGCCGACGATGCGGCACGTAAGGCAGCAAAACACAGGAGCCGAGCAAACCCAACATTTGAACAAAGACATGATTCGGAGCTGATGCATATAAGGCCTAACTCGAGACGCCGAACACTCCCTGAGGTGTTCGGTCTTTCTGATACCGGCAGAACAATGCCCTAAGCCCCTAGTGTCCAGGTACAGGCGAGAACTTCTGATGCGGCCGATGCCAAAACGCCAGCCTCCTCCTCGGCTATGGTGGGAAACCGGGGGATGTGTATCAACAAGAGACAGTAAGAAAGGTTTACGCAGGGTCTTAATCTGAAAAGAATCCTTGCAACGGGTCCCTGCTGCACGTCTGCGCCTGTGTCTCCGTTGTGCTGTATCCTGGACGGGTGTAGCACGTGCTTCATCTGTAAAAGAGAAGGACTTAGTTTCCAAAAAATATCGTGCAGAAGTTGTATTAAAATATAATATAATTTGGAGGATGAAGAAAGATGAGCTTTATTGGCTCTCATCATTTAACCCCGCGGCCCCTAATAAAGGGGGTATGCGGCTAGGAAGCCCCTTGTTTAGCTACGCCGGACTCGCCTAACCATGTCCGAGGTCTGAATGACCTGTTTTTAGGGGCTTTGACCTGCAAGGTCTGATCGGTGTGTGGCTGTTGAGGCAGTCTCACGTTCTCCGTGGTCGAGGAACACTCAAAGTTACTTTTTAATGAGATTATGCCACGTGGACCGGGCATTTTTTAAGCGTAAGAGACGCGTAATGTGGTATTGCATTAAAGCGGGCGAAAGCTTCGCGCCCCAGTAGTGCTTAAGGGCTACTGTTAAATGGAGCGATGGAGAGTGAGCTTTTCGCGACGGAGGTTGTCGAATGAACCGAACATTACCTCTAGGGCACAGAACCTGTATAATTGGCTTAAAGGCCTGGCATCACTCCTTTGAAGGAAGTGCTGCTATGGCGAATTTTGGTAGGATCTATCCCCATTCTGTGGGTGGTATCCTGGTATGGCAGGTGCCGCGCTGTGTTTTCGTGTTACCACATGAAGTGAGTTCACTGTTTTGACCTCTAGTGGGAAAGTCTTCTGCTTTCCGGACTGCTGCTTTTGGGGTTCGTCACTTTCGCTTGGTGTGTCGAGACCCTTGCCTTCGGTGTTAAGTCGGCCGGACTGCTTGAAGACCCAACAATCTCTGTGGGTATGGTTTGCAGGCTTCCCGGGGGTACTATGTATTTGACATAGCCTATCCAGAATTTTGTTTAGGTTGGATAGCTTGTCACTGTTGTCCTTGAGGGGCAGTGTTTTGTTATTTGGCCGAGAGCTTTTGAATCCGGCGTTGACCGCCGTACTGTTTGGGCCATTTTCCTTATTCCGACGCTGATCTTTTCTGCGTCGTGACTTCCCATTTCCATCCCTGACTTCGGATGTACTCGGGTCGCTGGTGCTGCATCTAGCCAACCAGCTGTCTTCCCACGCGCAAAAGCGGGTCATGAGGCTTGTTAGTGCGGCCATTGTTCTTGGTTTTTCCTGGCCGAGGTGTCTGGCGAGCCATTTGTCTCAGACGTTGTGTTTAAAGGCTACTAAGGCTTCAGCGTTCGGACAGTCGACTATTTGGTTCTTTTTAGTGAGGAACCTGTTCCAGAATTTGCGTGCTGACTCTCCGGGCTGTTGAGTTATGTGACTTAAATCGTCTGCGTCCGGAGGGCGGACATAAGTCCCCTGAAAATTTGCTCGAAACGCATCCTCAAGATCTTCCCAACTTCCAATGGTGTTTTCTGGGAGGCTTTTAAGCCAATGCTGAGCTGGCCCTTTGAGCTTGAGGGGTAGGTATTTTATGGCATGGAGATCGTCTCCTCTGGCCATATGTATGTGTAGGATATAGTCCTCAATCCAGACTCTGGGGTCTGTTGTTCCGTCATATGCCTCTATGTTTACGGGTTTGAATCCCGCTGGAAATCCAAGATCCAGTACCTCGTCGGTGAGACATAGTGGGTGTGTGGCGCCCCTGTATTTGGGTGTGCCGTTGTCTTCAAATGCTCGGCGGGTTATGTTGCTTCCTGGAGTCTTCTTTTTTGGCCCATAGATAGACCTGGCTGGGTCATCCTTTTTCCGAGGATCTTTATGTTGATCGTGTGCCGGCTTGTGTGCGGCGCCCCTTGTTGCTCTTGGCGTATCATCTGGTCGTCTATCCGGCCAGACAGCTTCTTTCTTTTTTGACTACCGGGGCTCTAAGGCCTCCTCGTCAAATTCGGGCAATAGTTTGCGCTTCGGGTAGCTCTTTGTCTGGTGACTGGCGCCATATTTATCTGCGGTGTTGAGTACTTTGCTCCATCTCATTCTGAGTGCGTCCTCCGCTGTTTTGAGCTTCCGCTTTTGCTTCTTCAGACTTCTTGCAGTGGCGACGAGCCTTTTATGAAGGTTCGTATGCTCTGGTAATGTGAGATCGTCTTCGCCGGGGATGGGTTGCTTGTCCAGTTCATCATGCTCGGATGGCTGCTTGGTGGCATGCGCGTCGTCCACTGCTTCACCCTGCTCTAGGGCCGGGTCCGTATGGGTGCCGTTTTGATCGAGGCCGGTCTTCGGGTGGCGCTTTCGTCGCCGTTTTGGTTGTTTGTTGGGGGAGTTGTCCTTCGCCACGTCCCGTTTTTCCTCATTATCGCTTCCTTTTGGTGTATCCACCATGTATATGTCGTGAGTTGGGGTGGCCTTCCAGTGCCCGGTAGGCGCTGGTTCTTGGTTGTTTCCGGCATCGTCATCCATACCGTTGATGTCTTCGGAGTCATAGTCTAGCATGTCGGTTAGATCGTCGACAGTGGCTGCTAAGTGGGTGGTGGGTGGGCTTTGAGTTTCTTCGTCGTCCACATCCCAACCGTCCTGGCCGCAGTCCGGCCAGGGCTCTCCTGATAACGAGAGATACTTTAGCGAACTCAGGATGTCGCCAAAAGGTGAGTGTTGAAAGATGTCCGCTGCGGTGAACTCCATGATCGGCGCCCAATCGGATTCGATCGGAGGGGGCGCGGGAGGTTCGGAGTCCGGCAAGGAGTCCGGCACCTCGGAATCACGAGCTTCATGAGGGGTAAGGTCAGTGTTCGGCTCTATCACCGTAGAGGTTGCAGCCCCCGAGGTGGTGTCTAGCCATCCGTCCTCGATCTGCGCAATCGGCTCCGCATTGAAGATAGGAGCGGGTTCGATTGCGGCCTCCAGGGTACTGTCCGGCTGCAGAGCTAAATCATGCTCGCCGTGACAGTGCGGCACGCTCGGCTGTGGCTCGAATCCATCGAGGATCAAGTCCCCACGGATGTCAGCCGTGAAGTTCAAACTTCCAAATCTGACCTGACGGCCAGGGGCGTAGCTTTCAATCTGCTCCAGTTGGCCAAGCGAATTGGCCCGCAGTGCGAAGCCGCCGAATACGAAGATTTGTCCGGGGAGGAAGGTCTCACCCTGGACTGCGTTGTTGATGATGATCAAAGAAGCCATCGAGCCTATCGGTGACGGCACAGAGGAACTCTCAATGAAAGCACCAATGTCTGTGTCAGAACCGGCGGATCTCGGGTAGGGGGTCCCGAACTGTGCGTCTAGGCGGATGGTAACAGGAGACAAGGGACACGATGTTTTACCCAGGTTCGGGCCCTCTTGATGGAGGTAAAACCCTACGTCCTGCTTGATTAATATTGATGATGTGTGTTACAAGAGTGGATCTACCACGAGATCAAGGAGGCTAAACCCTAGAAGCTAGCCTATGGTATGATTGTTGTTCGCCCTATGGACTAAAGCCATCCGGTTGATATAGACACCGGAGAGGGCTAGGGTTACACAAAGTCGGTTACAATGGTAGGAGATCTACATATCCGTATCGCCAAGCTTGGCTTCCACGCCAAGGAAAGTCTCATCCGGACACGGGACGAAGTCTTCAATCTTGTATCTTCATAGTCTTGGAGTTCGGCCGATCATGATAGTTCGGCTGTCCGGACACCCCCTAGTCCGGAACTCCCTCAGTTGGGTTCAACTTCAGGCTGGGGCTCATTGCTATAATTACCGCGCAACGCAGATTTTGAAATTATATCTTTCAACTTTGCAGTTAACCCCTCGGGTACTTCTACAGGATTCCGGGAAAGTGCTGCAGGAGCAGATGCACCACCATCAAAATTTGATTTATCTATCACATGAGAAGCATTCAAACCACCTGCGTCCTCGGGGCCTGCAACACTAGCATGAGCATCACCACCTCGGTGGGAGTCCACAACTGCGGCATCCTTCAGTAGTTTAGAAACAACAGCTGGCTTCGCGTCCTTGTTCGATGCACGTGCTCTATCAACAACAGGGACTTCACACACCGGAATAGAAAATACATCACCTTCGGCTCCAATGCTTTCAGGCATAGCTATATCCTCAGCACTTGTTTTGTATCATTCGGCACTTGTTTTCCTTCAAAATTTGCTGCATGATTGACATCATCACCGAGGCCATCCATGACAAATACACCCGCACAAGCACCTTCAGACGCCTGTCTAGCATCAAGCAAACCTGAACCACAATCAACATTGTCAGCGGCAAAACGGCTTGAATCATCTGAAGTGCGATCTTTTACTTCTAAAACACCTTCAATCGTAACTGACACGCCACTTTGACAATCAAACCCAACTTGCTTCCCTTTTGAAATGCCAGCACTACCAGCATGGAATTGCTGCCCAAGCTCTGGCTCATTAGATTTGTCGCAATCACCTTCGGCTACAGGCTGGTCTCGTGCAAAAACTCCCTCTGTATAATCAACATTGTCATCAACACCATTGCAACCATCAGCAGGATCACCACCAAAAAAATCATCATCAATGACGTAGTCATCAGTAAAATCATGCGGAGGGGGTTCAGCAGGGGGCTCTTGCTTATCATCTTCACCGTCATCTGACGCATCAACAACAACCTGAAAAAAAACATGCACGTATGATGTTGATGGGGTATAAGGTCAGCAGTTAGCTATCTTGTACAAGACAATTGATCACCATGCTATACAAAGATCGGAAGAGAGAAAAAAAGGAAAAGATCACCTCACCTCCTCAACCCGTTGATCAGTATAATCATCATCACGCACGGGGGCAGACGCGTCATTCTTCTGCTTGCTAATCTGACTCACAATAAGGTCAGCAGTTAGCTATCTTGTACGAGACAGTTGATCACCATGCATACAAAAGATCAAAGAGAGAGAAAAAGGAAAAGATCACCTCACCTCCTCACCCTGTTGACCAGTATAATCATCATCACGCACGGGGCCAGACGCGTCATTCTTCTGCTTGCTAATCTGACTCACAATAATACGAGCATCATTTTCAAAGCCTTTGCATATGGCATCATGTTTCTTCTTCAAATGGTTAAAAGCAGTGCGAATGTGTGATGTCGCACTCCAAAGACTACCAATGATAGCAACATCACGCTCTGTAGCCTCCTTCATTGATTCTTCTCTTGGTCCATGGCCTTCAGGAAAAATGCCAGCAATGTAACTCAGACGATCAGACGTCGTAGGAACTTCAGCATCCAACTCATTCACCTTCCGTAAAAAAATCATCAATCTTCTCAAATACACCATCATCTTCCGTGGCATTACTATATTTTTGTACTTTAAAGGCTACATCTTCATTCTGTGCATGTTGTTTCGGAGCGCAGGTATGGACATGAGCATCATGAAAGTCGCGATCACAACTTTGCCCAGGGGAAACTTGCTGGCAATATGCAATCTGGTCATGGGATTTCCACTGAGCACATGTAAAAAAACAAAAAACAAAAAACCGGTGAGTAATTTGGATTAAGAAAATGAACAAAATGTTAGCTGAAGTTAAGAACAAGGCTTAAGCCAGTTAACTATCTGTAAAAAACTAAAAACAAAGCAGTTATGAACATAAATAATTTAAACAAAAAAGGTTAAAATAATGTTAACTTCGACCGAAAAACATTTCGAGAGATAGCAGTTAGCTACACATAATTGGTGAAGTTAGCTAAACTTTATACATGTAAGAAGACTTACTAAAAGGACAGTTACTAAAAATAGAAAGAACACATATAAGTTGAAAAAACTCACCCCAAGTTTTCCGAAAACATAGCCATCCAGAAATTTCCCACCCTTCTTTATAATGTCTTTCAAGAAAATTGAATTCAGCACTTTCTCTGTCAGGAAATTTGCACGCGGAGTCTGCACATGCATCACAGACACGCCCTTCAGTAGGCAACAATCAAGATACATAAGGACTAGCACTACTCCACAACCTTCTGGACCTGCTTGAATGATATTTGGATCTTGCCATCTGATAGCTGCACGCTTTATCTCATCCACTACTAACTGGCAAAAATCCATCGTTGCCATATCTTCAAAAACAATACCATCTAGCATTGCAGCCTCCCTGCCTATACGGACAGCAGGACCTGGGCATATCATCTTTGAGAAAAGGATAGCAAAGAAAACCTTTACAGCAAGCACGTCCTTTGACTCATCGACTACAAGCTGCTTCAACACAGTCCTCAGGTCTTTCGTGTCAACCACAGAAGCTTTGCTGAAACCCAACTCCGCCTTAAATCTAGCCATTGACTCATCATGGCCACTACCAGCTGACCTAGGAGCTGTGTCATCACCCATCGGGTACCCAAAACACTGATGCACGGTTTCTCTGCTGACTTCAAGAACTTTATTAGGGCCACAGTCCATGCGCATCGTAGCCGTGTCAATATTCTTCATCAAGTGACACATCAGAAGGCGCGACACATTGCCCTTCAGAACCCAGTCAAATACACAGCCAAAACCAGCCTTACGAACAATATCTTTATGTCGTGTCTCAAGCAGAGCAACTGCCTCAGAAACCTCCCCCAAAGAACAACGAACAGTTACATTGATCCTATCACAAGCACCAGCGTTTGACGTTGTGGACTTTGTCGCCTTCTTCTTTGGTCCACTCCCAACAACCTTGGCCGATGCTTCCTAGAAACAACCTACCAATGGAAAAACAAACAAAAAAGAAGGCAGTTAGCATGCAGACAATAGCTCAGTTATTTTAACAAAAAAAAGGAAAAACAAACAAACATAGATTAGAGCATATACATTATTCCCGTTGAGCCCAGTGCCATCAACAGAAGGTCCTCTACAACCACCTCCAGCCTTTGAACACTCGAAAGAAACATGCTTTCCATCAAGCTTAACATTCGGATAGACACGATCAACCACTGGACCACTGGCAATGCGTGGACTCCGACGCGGAGATGGATTAACAATTTTAGTGGCTACACCACTGGTGGGATGGGTGCCACGAAGTCCATGCTTAATCTTTGCAACAACTACCCTGCGCTTCCCTTGGCTCGAACATACTGCAGGGCCGCCTTCACTCACCGAACCCACGCTTGCAGTTACATTGAGACTAGCAAAGACATCCAGTGATGTGCCAACTGGCACACGGACTCCAACACATGCATCTGGAACATGAGAATTGCTGGTGACATTTGAGGAATAAACTACACCTTTGGGGAGCCTCAACCGCTTCTTCCTCTCATGAGCATCAACTTTTTCTGAAAAAAGTTTCTGCTTCTCTGCCTGCCTTATCTCCTCATTCCTTAACTGCTGTGAGACCATATAATCTTGTGTAACAATCTCATTACCCATGACTGACTACGATTGCGTATCGGACCACGCTGGAGTCAGACTGCACACAAAGTTGTCTCCATCAGAAGCTCTACATGGTTCAACATTGGGAGGCGCAGCCATGTTGTGCGTTAGTGGGGAATTAGGCGCAACATGTTGGGCATTGATGTCACGGCAAGATTGCATGATGAAATCGTTAACATCCGGCGATGAAATACCTACACGTTATAGAGGAAAAAATGCACACGAAAAAAACAGTAAGATAAAAAAGATAAAAATGCAACAACTCAAAACAGCAACTATCAAAATGAGGAAATTTAAATGAGTTCAAATAGATTCCCACAAAAAACCTTCAACACTGTCGGCACCGATATGAGGAGAGCAGAAGACACCACCGACTTTGCACGTCTCATTTATTCCACTGGCATTTGCTTTGCTATCAACCATACCACCCACTTCACCTGCATCCCCATCACTGCCTTCGCCATTAACAAGTGACACCTTGGCCAAAGCTACCGCAGCAGCATCAACTGCCACTGGCATATTAAGACATGGATGTGAAAAGTTAACAAGATAAATTCATGATGAACATACACACACAAAATTAAAACAAGAAAGCAGTTAACTGCTTCCATTTCTGAAGTTATGTGCAATTAACTGATATATGACGACTAACCATTTGCACAACCAGCACCCCTTCCAATCGAACTCATCCCGAGGAAAACAAACACCTCACAATCCCCCGCCGCCTGTACATGCATACAGAAAACGACCCCCAACTTAGATAGAAACTTAAGACTGAAGACATGCGCATAAATCAAAAAATGGAAAATAATCAAAAGAAGAATCAAATTGCCCCGCAGCCATAGTACCAAGGTGAATTCGGGAGAACTGATACTAATACAAACACACCCAACCACTCCCTCCCGCGCCGAAAAATATTAAGAAAACATACCTGAAGAATAGGCGAGATCCCCCTTGCAGATCCAACGGCGAGGATCACGACGACTTCCGCCGTGCGAGGCAGAACAAAAACACGCCGTCTCCTGCTTCCGACGAATACCACTGCCCGACGGCTGGTTGGTTAGGGTTAGAAGCGATCGTTGGTGACGGCGCCGCGGCGTCTACCCTAGGGCGAAGGAAGGAGTTCTGGCGAGAGAAAATAGAGGTAGAGGGCCGCAAATGGAGCAGTTAAGACAGAGAGTGCATAAGAGACGGCGGTGGTATCAGTCCGACAAGTAGACGAAAATGACGCATAAAAATAAGAAAGCCCATATAGGCCCACAAGCGCACACGCTTGTTAGCCCAACACCCCAAACACCCTCTCCCCTCCCAGTTAGCCCAAATGTACCCCGTTAGTTTGCTCAACCTAACTAATCAAAAGCTGATCATCCACATCTGTTAGCACAAAACATAAACTACTAGCAGTTAGCTTGCGCTAAACAAAACAATTACTACTCGTAAAAAATGAGTTACAAATTAACCCAGAGAATCAATTGCAGTTAGCTAGACAAAAAATCATATAAAAAATAAATGACTTGCGTACTATATAAGAAAGGACAATCCCTAAAAGGGCAGTTATCTTATATTAGCTGCTGCAGTTGAAACTATATGCTCACTTGCGACAGTTTACACAATAATTGCATCCAAGAAAAGAAGACAACAATATTATATAAAAACATGTGGAGGCTAGGGCATCCGTATAGAGCAGTTAGCATTATAATTATAAAAAGTTAGCTCAAAACTCATAAGGCAATTAGCTAATTCACTACAAAATCCACACAGTTATCTCATACTTCTCAATCAGTTAGCCTATGTAAAAGATGGCAGTTAGCACGACAATCTTTGACTGCAAATCGGTTCATGAATAGCTTATTTAGGAATGGCAGTTAAGTGGGCGAGTTGTGGAAGTTAACTTGAATACTTAACTGCCATGCGCCCTCGAGCAGTTAGGGTGACCTTGTCCAAAAAAAGAACGAAAGAAAAAAAAAGTTGATATCTTCAGTAAGCAGTTCACTAGTTCTTAACTGCCGCAGTCCCGACAGTTAGCTATTTCAGGCCCTGCGGTTGGAATGACCTAGGGAATATAATAAAAAATAAAAAAATTAGTACCTTCAGTCCTGCAATTAACTTGTTGTTAACTTCCGCAATCCTCGATAGTTAGCTATTTCAATACCGGCAGTTAGCTTGATCCGGGAAACCAGGAAAAAGTGTCTTAATTCGCTGTAGTTAGCTTGGTCGTCATACGCCAGTTAGCTATTCCGGTCGGGCAGTTAGCATGTACTGCAGCAGTTTGAAAAAAATTGACAATATAACAGAGTTTTTTTATAATGTTAGTCCAATTTTTATTGCAGGTGGCAGTTAAGTGGGTGAGTTGTGGAAGTTAACTTGAACCCTTAACTGCCATGCGCCCTTGAGCAGTTAGCGTGACCTTGGCAAAAAAAGAATGAAAGAAAAAAGTTGATATCTTCAGTCAAGCAGTTCAGATGTTCTTAACTGCCGCAGTCCCAGCGGTTAGCTATTTTCAGTCCTGCAGTTAACTTGTTGTTAACTGCCGCAATCCCCGACAGTTAACTTGTTGTTAACTGTCGCAATCCTCGACAGTTAGCTATTTCAATAGCAGCAGTTAGCTTGATCCGGGAAAACCAAGGGAAAAAGTGTCTTAAGTCACGGCAGTTAGCTCTGTCGTCATACGTCAGTTAGCTATTCTGCTCGGGCAGTTAGCATGTACTGTAGCAGTTCGGAAAAAATTGACAAACATATCGTTAGTTTTTTGAAAACTACTCTTAAACCATGGTGAATCTGAAAACGAGTTCTATATACGAAAGTTCGGGCTAATCCATAGCTTTCCAATGGTGTATCATACGCATCATTCCAACAAACGGTTTGAAAATTTCTTTCACAAAAACACCAAAAATGTGTTTGAAGAATTTCTAGTTTTTTGAATTTTGTTTAAAAATTGTAAGGATTTTGGGACAACGATCAACATACAGAAATTCCGCCTATTCAGTAGCTATCCAACGCTATGTCATTTGCATGATTCCGATAAACGGTTCAAAAATTATGATAAAAAATAGTGCAAAAAACAGTGCCAGAAAAAGTCCGATCGACAGTTAACTAGTATATGATGCACAGTTAGCTTATCTGTTTTCGAGCAGTTAGGAACAGTTCCTGAATAGCTTATTTAGGAATGGGTTGCATATATATATATATATATATATATATATATATATATCAGTTAGGCTTCAAGTGCGTACTTGTTAGTTAAACCTATGTATAAATTGTGACACTAAATACGACTAGTAAGTAGTACAGTAGCAATACTAGTATACGTCGATCAAATTATTCATCATGTCCACACATTGAATTGACGTGACAACACGCTTCGCGTGAGGTGACACAAGAATCCCGACAGCGTGTTCGGGTATTCTGGACTTCAGATTTGGAGTACCACTTATCTGTCGAAATCTTTTATCATTCACTTAAAACAGTCGATTGATCATACATTGAGTACCATATAACTGGAATTACCGATGCAAGTCGAAGAAGGATTGGCCGGTGCTGCCGGCTGGCGTCAAGTTCGATCCCATGGATCAGGAGCTGATCGAGCACCTTGAGGCCAAAGTGAGTGCTGACAGCGCGAGGTCTCAGTCTCTCATCGATTTGTTCATACCAACCATCGACAGCGAGCACGGCATATGCTACACCCAACCAAAGAAACTTCTAGGTAAGACACCGATCGGCCGTCTAGTTGCACAAACATATTCCTTTGTTTATAGCTCTATTTTTCTTTTTAGACGTAGACCTGGTGAAGCAATTAAAATTTGACAGTTAATAAAAAGTGAAACAAGTGACTGCAACATGCCAAAGATGTTATGAAAATGCCAACTATGTACACTAAAACCTGTATTCGACAATACTACAGGTATCACACTGAGTGGCCCAAGGAAGCATTTCTTCCAGCGCAATTCCAAGGCGTTCAAAAGGGGCACATGGGCGCGTCGCAAGATACAGTCGGAGTGCGGCATGCACGGGGTGTGGCACAAGACCGGCAATACCTTGTCGGTGATGGTCAACGGCCGGCAGACGGGCAACAAAAAGGTTCTGGTGCTGCACACCAACAAGAAGTTGGACCAGTAGAGGACCAACTGGGTGATGCACCAGTACCACCTCGGGGACCTGGAGCAAGAGAAGGAGCGGGAGCTGGTCCTCTGCAAGATTTTCTACCAGACGAACACTAGGGCCAGGAGTAAAAAGATTATAAGTTAGTTTGGTATTGGTAGTTGTACTACCTTGTCGTCTGCAAGTTGGTATTGTTGTTAACGATCTTTTGGTATGAACTTGCATTTGCTTCCAACCATCATGCCGAGGGTCAACGTGGATATAAATCTGAATCATTTGTTTCGAAACAAATTTTCAGGCACCTGATTTTTATTTGATGGGTAGCATAAGCACCTGCCGTTCGAATTCCTAGTTCTCCAATTTTTTCGAAACAAGTGCATGCACTTCTTATCACGATGAAAAAACAATATCCTTGCTGCATCCTAGTTATCAGTCTATACTTGCAAAATTCTCTCGTTTATTGAGCATGTATATTGTTTTTTCAGGTCAAGCAAGTTTCAACTGGGCTGTAGACTACACAGGCTTGGTTTTGTTTTTAACAGGCCCAGCCCATGACGACAGCGGGGCACAAAGATCCAGCAGGTATCTACTGGCCTCTGGCCCGCCAGCGTTAGTTATATTTTCTCTTACAACATCCGAGGTAGTTTTTTTACTGAATCAAACACACAGCCCAATTCTATTTTCCTCTTGAAAAACACATGTCCTACATTCGTTTTCTAATCTCTACCTATAGTTCTACTAGTTCATATACACATATCATTATATTGAAAACACATAAAATTCCCTCTTCATATTTACATCCTTATTTTGTTGTTTTTCCCACCCAGCACTGATTTTTTTACCACTAGTTTTCCCTTAAACCAACTCAATTGTCCCACGTCTTATTTGCTTACAAAAACAAAATGGTTTTTTTGGCAAATCAATAAGTTCTTGAAAAATGTTTATCATTTCAGGATTACAATAGTTCGGACTCCACCGAAATATGCAAAATAGGGTTGAACTTTTTGATCGTGGTCCTGGGCAGAAAATGGGTTGTAATAAATTACTTAAGAATTAGCAAATAGGCTGCAATTTATAAAAAATAGCAAATGGGCTTTATGTTGTCTACCACGGATTTGGAGGCTGACTTGTGGGCCTACTAAGTTCATGCGTACACAGGGTTTCTCAAAAAAGAAACTTAGTCAACAATCGACTCTACCAGCGTCAGACCGTAGATGTCAATCTAACGGCAATCGTGCTTCTTCAGTTTCTGATCTTCCTTCCCCAGCCGCCCAAACCAGCGCCATTGGAACCGCCTGCTCCCACCTCCCGTGGCCGGCTGTGCTGCCGAGCAGGCCTCACGGCCCCATCATACTCGCATCCCTGGCCTGTCTATCCCTCTACTCATCCACACCTCCTATTATTTTTTGGCGATGGCAGCCGAACCAGTCAACCCTCGTACTCTCCACCGCGTGGGCAGCCATTGACGTGTCTTCCCTGGCTCCGTGTCATTCCCTTCGTAGGCCTCGCCGTCGTCCACCACCTTGGTGCTCTAAGTGCGGTGTGGTCAACTTGGTCAGCGAACGACATCCATCAGAAGTGGACTATACGTGGAGAGGCTGACAGCTGGGTCCACGGCCGCATACAAGGAAATGCCTCCTTATTACGCGCAAAATAATGATTCCTCCACCTGACATCTGGGACCCGCCGGAAGGGCCTCTGTATTTCGCGAAAAAAGTTCCCTCCGCTGACAGGTCGGGCCCACCAACTATATCTTCGCATGCAAGGAAGTGCCTTCTTATTGCGCACGAAAAAATGAATACCCCCTGCCAGCTGGGACCCACCATAGTGGGAGGCTGACTTGTGGGCCCACTAAGTTGACGGGGACGGAGAGCTTTGTCAACTTAGTTAATATATGAACGATTCTAGCTCCAGTGACCGTACGATGTCCATCCAACGGTCGTAGTTCTTATTCAACCTCTGGTCTTCTTGCTCCAGCCGCCCAAAGCAGCGCCGGTCGTGCCGCATTCTCCTGCCTCCTGTGGCTGGCTGTGCTGCCGCGGAGGCCTCACTGCCCCCATACTACTCCCACTGCTGGCCAGGCCATCCCTCCACTCACCCACTCCCCCTGTTATTCTGCGGCGACGGCAGCCTCACACCGTAGCCGAACCAGTGAACCCTCGTACTCCTCTCCGCGTGGGCATCCACTGTCGCGTCTTCCCCGGCTCCGCGTCGTCCCCTTCCTAGGCCTCGCCGTCGTCCACCGCCGTGGTGCTCTCGGCGCGGCTTGATCAATGTGGTCAACGACCGACTTCCATCGGAAGAGTACTGGACGTGCAGAGGCTGACAGCTGGGTCCACAGCAGCTGCAAGGAAGTGCCTCCTTATTACGCGCAAAATAATTATTCCTCCACCTGACAGCAGGCACCCACCTGACGGGCCCCCGTATTTTGAGAAAGAAATTGTTTCCCCCTGACTACTGGGACCCACCGGACGGGCCACCGTATTTCATGAAAAAAATGTTCCCTCCACTGTCAGCTCGGACCCACCAGAAGTGCCTCCTTATTACGCACAAAAAAATGAATACTCCCCTTGCTAGCTGGGACCCACCTTGGTGGGAGGCTGACTTGTGGGCCTACTAAGTTGACGGGGACGGAGGGCTTTGTAAACTTAGTCAAATATGAACAATTCTAGCTCCAGTGACCGTACGATGTCCATCCAACGACCGTAGTGCTTCTTCAACCTCTGGTCTTCTTGCTCCAGCCGCCCAAAGCAGCGCCGGTCGTGCCGCATGCTCCTGCCTCCCATGGCCGGCTGTGATGCCGCGGAGGATTCACCACCCCCTACTACTCCCACCGCTGGCCAGGCCATCCCTCTACTCACCCACACCCCCTGTTATTCTGCGGTGATGGCAGCCTCACAACGCAGCCGAACTAGTGAACCCTCATACTCATCTATGTGTGGGCATTCACTGTCGCGTCTTCCCCGGCTCCGCGTCGTCCCCTTCATAGGCCTCACCGTCGTCCATCGCCCAGGTGCTCTCGGCGTGGCGTGGTCAACATGGTCAAGGAACGACTTCCATCAGATGTGGACTGTACATGGAGAGGCTGACAGCTGGGTCCATGGCCACAACAAGGAAGTGCCTCCTTATTACGCGCAAAATAATGATTCCTCCACCTGATAGCAGGAACCCACCAGATAGGCCACCGTATTTCACGAAAAAAACGTTTCCCCCCTGACTGGTGGGACCCACTAGCTACATCTTTGCACGCAAGGAAGTGCGTCCGGGAAAAAAATGATTCGCCCCCCTGACTGCTGGGACCCACAAGCTACATCTTCGCACGCAAGGAGGTGCCTGACAGTCAGGACCCACCTGGTCGAAGCGTACCTAGCGTTGTCATTCTGGTCGCCAATGTGTATGTACATACTGGTGGATGTAGAGGCGCGCACGTGTCGTAGTAGAGGCGCACACGTAGCATGTACACGTACGTACAGCGGCCAGTGTGCAAGAAAGAAAATGCGGCCATGTACGTACATATGGGCGGGGTCTCGAACGCCTACTCGCGCATACGTATGGCCAAGGCTCGTGTACATGGCTGGGTCGGAACGGAGAAACAGCGTCGTCGTCGTGTTCATGGGGAGGCAACCGGCTGGGTCGGAATGGAATGCATCGTCGTGTTCATCGGGACGGCTTGGACGGAACAGGCGATGGAAACAAGGCCTGACGTACCGCAGAATGGAGGAAATGGCCTTGTGTTCAACCGACCACGTTCGAAACAGGATCCTGTTCATCAGGAGGGGCTGGCGTACCGCAAAATGAAGGAAACAAACTTGTGTTGGACCTCCTACGGTCGAAACAGGGTCCTGTTGATCGGGAGGGGTGTGGCGTACTGCAAAACGGATGAAACGGACTTGTTGGGGCGCTACGGTCGAAACAGGGGTCCTGTTCATCAGGAGGGGTGTGGCGTACCGCAAAATGGGACTCCACGGGATACTGTTGATCTCCACTGTTGACCTCCTCCAGCCTCCACGGGCTACTGTTCATCCACCCTCGACCTCTACCAGCCTCCACCGCGTGCTACTCCACCGGCTACTGTTCAACCACCCCTCTCCACGGGCTCCTGTTCAACCACCCCTCCACGGGCTACTGTTCATCCACCCCTCCACCATCTACTATTCATCCAGTACTCCACGGGGTCGTCATGTTCATCCAGCCCTCCACGGGGTCCTGTTCATCCAGCCCCAACCGGCTCGATCGATCGGGGTCCTGTTCATCCAGAGGCAATGCCACGAGGTCCTGTTCATCCACCCCCACCGCTCACTGTTCATCCAACCCCCCTCCCCCCGCAATGCTAACTGTTCATCCAGAGGCAGCATCGATCGGCCTTAGTTAGCAGCAGTAGCGAAGGAATCGCTCGATCGGGTTCAGTTAGCAGCCATCGATCGATCGCCCGGGTTCAGTAACGCGTAGCGTGCAGTGCAATCGCTCGGGTTCAGTTAGAGCCAACGCCTCACACACACGCGCGTACGTGTACGAGAAAACGCGCATCGCTCAGCCAACAACCTCCCACCATAACCGGGAACTCGCCAAAATTTTCCTCGCCCTCGCTTCTACCACGGTTTTTTCCGTCATGGACGGCCCAAAGAATGTCATGCAGCTGCGTCTCCGGCCCGCCTAGGATGAAAATCCCATTTTCTGTCATGATTTTTTGTCATAGAAGTAGCAGCCCACCACATCTATGATGATACCGGGTTTTGTCACAATTATCGTCATAGAAGTGTCATAAGTATGACATAAAAAAAATTTCGTTCGGCCCAAAATGTCACGGATGTGTCTTTTTTTGTTGTGTAGGGTAGTAAAGGGAGAACTACTGCGATTGTGCCCTGGTTTACCCGGATGAGCATCTTAGTAGACAAATCCAAAAGCTGACTGTCATGATGCGACGAGAGCCGGTCAGCTCTTCGGAGGTTTCAAATCTTTAGAGATTTTTTCCGCATTACGCGAGGGATCAGTACTCACCCGATCAGGTGCTTATAGCACCCTAGTTCGGATACTAGGGGTTGCGCCCACATTTTTATTGTCAAACTTCTATGGCTAAGTGAGGGTGCTAAGGCCGCATAGTCTGATTGCCTGGTTCGTTGTGCTAAACACCTCCTTCAAGGACCAAACAATTGGATCAAGAGTGTTTAGATTCGATCCCGAACACCCCCGTACTACCTACGTGGGGGCAGAAGCCGACGACTGGCCAACTCTCAGATTTCATACAACACGGCCGCACAGGAGGTAACTTTAAAAAAACATTATATTACATAACAACTTTGTTTCATCATACAAGGCAAGGACAACATGAATGTATTCATTCAAAGATAATGTCATGCGTACATTGCGTCGCCACAATGCGAAACCCCTCCAGGACGTCTTCAAAATACCACTCGGTGTGCGGTGCTCCTTGCCCTCAGGGGGTCCCTCGGTCACAAGATTGACGGCGTCCATCTTTGCCCACCACACCATGATGCAAGCAAAGGCCATGCACGCGCCTTCAATGCAGAACGACCGCTTGAAGACGTCTAGCTGAGGATAGGCATTCACCAGCCGCTTCACGAGGCCGAAGTAGCTGCTGGGTATAGCTTCGGCAGGCCACAGCCGGATTATCTGGCACCCTATGTAGCTCGACCAGTTGTTTCAGCTGATCGCTAAAGGGCACTGGATGTTCTGGCACAAGTTATTGCGACCAGAACAGCTTCTCTGTTGAGCTCCCTTCTTTGGCTCAGAAGAACTCCGCGGCGTCGAACACACTGCGTGGCAGATCCGCAAACGCCCCTGGAGAACTCCGAATCCGGGTTAGTAAGAAATACTTCTTCTTCACATACTTGATTTGCATACTAAACGCCTTACCTGCCGCGATCTTCTTGGCCTCCTGGATCTCCTGGAGGGTGCCCTGGGCTTCACCGGGGCCTCTTCCGCACTTTGGCAGGCCTTGGTGAGTTCGGTCTCTCGAGCCGAACCATCACACTCCAAGGTCTCGCATTTTTTCACAACATCTTGGAGCTCTTGCTGGACCTCGTTAAGCCTGGCCTTGAGCTTCTTGCGGGCAGCTTGCTCCATCGCAGCTTTCTCCTCGGCTTTGGCCAGGGCCTTTTTAAGAGCCTCAACCTCGGTCGTCGCTCCTACACATATCATGACACTCCGGTCAATACACATCATTTATTCCTTTTGAATATATAGTGAGTCATTACATACCTTGCTTGTCTTCTAGCTACTTCCTCGCCTGGCCGAGATCCTCCTCGACCCGCTCCAGTCTATGCTTTAGTCCGAAGACTTCGGCAGTGTGTGAGGTCGTGGCCAGCAACGATGCCTGCTTATTCATATAAGACACGTTTAGTTAGTTTCCTGTGAAAATTAATTGATCCTATGTCCGACTTTTCTTTTCGAACACCGGACAGTGTCTCAGGGGCTACTGTCTATATCGGGACTTTTCTCTTTTGTACCACTTACCTTAAAACCTGTCAGCAGGCTGCTGCAGGCTTTGGTCAGTCCGCTCTTGGCAGACTGAACCTTTTCAATCACCATACCCATAAGGATACGGTGTTCATCCACAATGGAAGCGCCTCGTAGCGCTTCCAGCAGATTATCTGGTGCCTCTAGTTGGATAGAGGTCACCGCGGGATATGCACACCTCCTTCTTTTGAAGGAGGCTGCACGCCGGATTCTGGAGTCGTATTGGCCTCCGAAACCGTATCTAGATGGGGGCCAAACTGAACATGCCTCCCATCGCTAGTCTCCATGGGGATTTGCCCCCTGTGTGTCCAGCGGCCGAGGTTTCGCCCTCTGGCGCCACCCTGACGGCCTCCTGAGACTCTCCCTGGCCTGGGAAGGTCCTTCTCGACAGCACCTCAGTGTCTCCCTTGCCCGTGGGAGAGTAAGCGGCCGGCGGTGACTCACTGGCCATCGCCTTTGAATCCAACGAACCTCTTGACGAGGATCGCTGGGAGCTGTCGTGGGCCGGACTGCAATAACATGATTAACCATATTAATACCATAAAAAGGAGAGGCCGGATACATGGATGCGTCTGGGCTTTTTTAGTACATACGATGCGGCCAGGGGCTTGCTTCGAGGGGGGGGTCGCTTTGGGCTGCTGTCAACGTCCCACACGGAGTGATCTGCGAGGGGGCCCTTTCCCCTCTTGGGCACCTCCGCCTCCAGATTTGTGGAGGTCGCCCTCTTCTTCCTACCCTCATCAGAGGGAGAGTCGCTCTCCTCCTCCTCGTCGTCATCTTCGGCTGCAGAGGAGTGAGTCTTGTCTTCGGACGTTACGTCTGAAGCGCCCTTGCAGTGAGGGCCACCTTTAGCCCCCTTGGCCTTCTTCTTGGCCTTCTTCTCTGGCGCCTTGTAGGGCGTCGGAACCAGCATCTTTGCCAGGAGCAGGATGACTGGTTCCTCGGGAAGCGGAGCCGGACACCGAATCCTCTCCGCTTTCTCCGTCCATGCCTGAAAGAATGAAATAGTAAAGTTTAGATATCCTCCTTAAATGAGCAAGTGGAGGATGCGCCTTGAGATGTGACTTACCGCACTGGCAGGATGGGCAAGATCGTGCCCCGCTGTCCGAGTCAATGGTCGGCGGCGTCTCGTTGCCCTGGAAGAGCAACTTCCAGACATCTTCATGAGTAGTTCCGAAGAGTCTTTCCAAAGTTTGGTGCTTCTCCAAATCAAATTCCCATGAATGGGATGTCCGGCTCTGGCATGGAAGGATTAGGCGAACTAGCATCACCTGGATCACGTGGACGAGCTTGACGTTTTTATCCACCATGGTTTGGATGCGCGTCTGCAGCGCTATCATCTCGTCCGACGAGGACCAATTTGGGCCCTTCTCTATCCAGGAGGTGAGCCACATTGGGGCTCCGGATTTGAACTTGGGGGTTGCGGCCCAGGTGGCATCGCGAGGCTCTTTGATATAGAACCACAACTTCTGCCACTCTTTGACCGTCTCCACAAAGGTGCCTTTGGGAAATGTGACATTGGTCATCTTGCTCACCATGGCTCCTCCGCACTCCGCGTGTTGGCCATCCACCACCTTCGGCTTCACATTGAAGATCTTGAGCCACAATCCGAAGTGGGGCTGGATGCGGAGGAAAGCCTCACACACGACAATGAATGCCGAGATGTTGAGGAAAGAGTTCTAGACTAGGTCGTGGAAACCTAGCCCGTAATAGAACATCAGTCCGCAGACAGAAGGGTGGAGTGGAAACCTTAACCCGCAGACGAAATGAGGGATGAACACCACCCTCTCGTTGGGCTTCCGCATAGGGACGACTTGCCCCTTGGCCGGAAGCAGGTGGGTGATTTCCTTTGCCAGATACCCGGCCTCTCGAAGCTCGATGATGTCCTTCTCCTTAATGAAGGAGGCCATCCACTTGCCTTGCCCTTCGGACCCGGACATGGTGGAGTGCTTGCCTGAGGCGGAAAAGATGAGAACTTGGGCGTTGGAGCTCGAGAATGGAAGGGAAGAGGAAGAGAGAAGGCGTGGGTGAAGAAGGGGAATCCTTATCCCCTTATAAAGGCAGTGAATATCGAACGCCTCCCTACTCGCCTATTCCCCAGGTGATGCGGAGCATCCCTCGACCATCCCCATGGATGTCACACCGCCACCGCAAGCATGGAGAGGACCTACAACGAGAGCTCACGCGCGCGACGTCGGAACCGAGGTGAACTCTTTCCTCTTTGAGTTTCATTCGGATTCACATGTGTAACATCCCAAATTTTCAATTTGGAATGTTATACATAGATCATCACTGCATATCATATTTTTGTTACATTGTTGGCTAGATCCTAGAAATTCTACACAACTCAAGGACCCACGGAGAGAGCTGGGGATTTCGTTACTTTCATATTTGAGTTTTCTCAAATTTTGAAAATAGGATCATTTGATTTTATTTATTTTATCTTCAAATACTTCTACTATCAAAATTCGAGAGAGGGAATAAAATGACTTTCCCAAAATAAAGAAATAATGAAGATTTAATAAAAAATCAAATAAGATTTTATTTTGGAGTTTTTCGGCTTTTATTTGAATTTAGGAAAAATGTGCGTTTTTCAAAATTGCATTTAGGCCCCAATTAAATGTTCATCTTGTCTAGCTTGATTTTAGAAACCGGGGAAAATTTATTTCAGGATTTTCGGAGTCCGTTTAGTATTTCTTTCGTTTGTTTTTCTGCGTGAACTTATTTAAAAAAACAAACGAACCGACCTACGGGCCGTACCCGAGCGGGACTCCGCCCGGGGGCAGCCTTTAAATAGCGCCGCCCCAAGCCGCCCCAGCCCAGCCCGCCGCCGCCGCCAAACCCTAGCCCACGCCGCCTCGAGCCCCGGGCCAGCCGCCGCCGCCGTCACCGCCACCGCCGGAGGAGCCGCCCGCTGTCACGACCCCGACTCAATGTCACATCGATCTAGCCTGTAACACCTCATATCACTTTGCAGCCTCACGCACGGTATCCCCACGGGTGTCGCCTTACCTTTGCTCGGGACCGTTTGCGCCTTTTGGCTCACGTATATGATAGTGTCGCTAGCATCCATATGATAAGGAGCCCGGGCTGACATGACTAGTCGTAAACCCAAAGTGGCACAGACTTACAGGGACAGGCATCCATGACCCAGCATCGAACGTGTCGGTCATCAGCAAGTGGGTCCGGGCTGTAGCACTGGGCTAGCAGGACTCCGGTAAACAGGGCTGTTGCGGGCTAACAGGACTCCGGTACTCAATGCGTGACATTTCCCTGAAGGGACAGACACAGGAACGAAGAAGGACACATGCCGGCCAGCCTAAGTGTTCCGGAGCAGTAGCAAGCTACCATGGCTCAGTGGAAACACTAGGAGACATTTCCCGGTAAGAGAGGCTACTAAAGATAAACAACTAGATAGTCAGATCCCACACATACCAAGCATTTCAATCATACACACAATATGCTCGATATGCACAAATACAACAAGGCATCACAACATGACTCTACGACACAAGTACTTTATTTAAAGGCTCAGAGAGCCATACATAACATACACACAAGTACGGGTCACACGACCCACATTCAAGTCATACAAGCATACGAGTCGACAGTGGAAGTAACTTGTCTGGGTACAGACAACTAGTAAAATAAAAGAGGCTTGGGTGAGCCTAACTATACTACATGGTCCTTCACGTGCTCAGGATCACCACCTGGGCCTTAGCCTACCCATCGATGTCAACGTCTACGAAGAACCCGTCGGAAGGGGTTGTAGCATCTTCTGAAACTATAAATTAAAGCAACATGAGTACAAAGGTACTCAGCAAGACTTACATCAGATCCTACATACATGCTCATTATCAAGAAGGGTTGGTGGAGTTATTGCAGCAAGCCAGCTTTGACTCTTGGCTAAGCTACCCTACGAGACTCCAACTTGAAATGGTTTTGCACACACGAGTCCACTACTCACCACTTCAATACACTACCGAGGATCCACCTCCGTCTTCCTACGGAAGAGCCATCCTCGGCACTCACGCTTATCTTGAGGCTTTTAGTAGTTTCCATTTACTTGTCTATGAACTGTATAGGCAACCAAGTAGTCCTTTACCGCGGACGCGGCTATTCGAATAGATTAGGTTAACCCTGCAGGGGTGTACTTCTTCATACACGCTCTCACCACTTACCGCCGTTTACACGACATGTACTCGGCAACCTTCAAGCGGAAGCCCAACGTGGGTGTCGGCCACGACCTACCTAATCACCTAAGTCTCTAGTCCAGGTTTATCGCCTATTCGGGTTCCATCCATGAGGAGATCTGGTCGGGGTTTCGCTCACAGCCCCAAACGATGTGAACAGGGTTCCCGAGATGCCTAATGGGCAACCGGTACACCGTGCCACGTACCTACCGCATCACAGCCCACCCCTACGGTCAGCGCTGTCCACGGCCTCCAGTAGGCTACAAACACCAGAAACTACTTGCAACTCCTGGATAGAGGACTAGGGTGAATAAGAAGTCGAGAGGGTCCATTGGTTTCGGGCCCAATGCATGGTAGTAGCTGAATCTTAAATCACACATACAGATCTCAGTGCTTAAGGACGGTTTCAATGAAACAACCCACCATGTACTCCTACATGGCCTCTCATCGATACCTTTACCAAATCGTGTTCAACACATTACTCTCATACTGACACGAGTATTTCACTCTAGCCCATCACCCAGATGAACCAGACCTGACACAACTCTAAGCATAGCAGGCATAGCAAGGTAGGAACAACACACATACTTGGCTCAATCAACTCCTACACATGCTAGTGGGTTTCATCTAGTTACTGTGGCAATGACAGGTCATGCAGAGGAAAAGGGTTCAACTACCGCAGCACACAGCAGTTTGAATCGCGTTGTCTTAATGCAGTAAAAGAGAGCAGAAGCGAGAACATGGGATTGTATCGATATGATCAAATGGTTGGTTGCTTGCCTGATGGGTCGGTGCACTGGTATTGCTCTTCGTTGGGGTAATCACGGTACTCCTCGGGGCAGAACCTGCCGCAGAGAACACCGATACACAAACATCACCAAACAATATGCAACAATATGATGCATGCATGAGACATGGAAAATATGAGTGTGTTGGGATAATGCAACTAAGACCAGATAGGTTTGAACCATTTTGAACCAAAGATTCAATTTCCAAACACATTTGTGATCTTAAAAAGTGCTTTATCATGTTTTGCACTAAACAGCAAGTTAACTTGTTTAAACATGCATGAAAACAGTACAGATGGATAGACTGGGTTTTTCTGATCATTTTTCATATATAATTTGTTTGATTTGGAGCTATGGTTGAATTTATATGAATTTTTGAAGTTTGAACTAAATTCTGGAATTTCCTGATTAAAAATAAATCCAGGAATTAATTTACTGCGTCAGCAATGCGTCAGGATGACGTCATAGTCAACGGAGACGTCCAGGTCAAACCTGACTGTGGGTCCAGGGTGTCAGTGCACTTAGTTTAGCTAAAAATTAATTAAAACTAATTCGGATTAGTTAACAGGGCTGGGCCCCACCTGTCATTGACTCAACGGAGTCAACCAGGGCCCACCCGTGGTCAAAGTCAAAGTCAGCTGCACCGGCATTTAGCCGCCGGCGAGCCCGACGCGGCGGCGGAAGTGGTTTTGGCCGTTCCGGCCACCAAATGGGACGCGGAAGGCATCAACGTGGAGCTGGGGACAAACCGCGGCTCTTGGTGGAGTCAGTTGGGGTCGGGGTTGCCGGAGTTGGCGCCGGCGACGACCTAAGCGGCCGCCGGAGTTCCGGTGGAGGCGAACTCGAGCTAGGGTGTGCGGTGAGGTGCAGGGAGTGCATGGTTGGACCCAACGCAGCGTGGTGAGTGCGATGGACACCGAGAGGTGGCCGGAGGATGGCCGGGAGCATGTCAGCGACGAGATCCATGGCGGTGCGTGCGGGTGATCTTCGTGCGATTGCTACACAGCTCGGGGGCGAGAGAGGAAGGGTAGGAGGGGTAGCTAGGCTCACAGAGCACTCGTAGAGGCAACCGGCGAGGTCGGGGACGAACTGGTGCGGCGACGGCGTTGAAAGGGATCTCCGGCAATGGCGGACTCGAGCGAGGTCGGTGCGGTGGACTCGGGCCACACGAGCACGCGGGGCTCAGTTAGCTCGACGAAGAGGACGGCGGCGGAGCTCCTGGACACGACGAGACGGAGCACGGGCGGCGAGGAGCGCGGCTACGATGATGGAGCGGCGGCGGTGGCGTCGGCCATGGCTGGGGAGCGCGAGGGGGAGGAGCTGGAGAGGAGAGGAGATGTCTGGGGGGTTCGGGGGAGAGAGGGGGATCGATCCCCGTCGTGGCGTGATGAGGGAAGCGGCGAGGCGGCGACCAGGTGCGTGGCACCCATGTGGTGCTCGCCGCCGAGCACCTTGCCTGCCTGCCTGGCCGAGCCAAGCAGCTTGCTGGCGCGGCAGATGGGCTGGGCCGGCAGGTGGGCCGGTTAGTAGGTGCCAGGTAAGTTTTCTTTCTGTTTTTCTTTTTCTATTTTTCTGCAACTTTGTTGAATTTTTAAAAATACTTAAATAGTTCCAAAATTCACCAAACTGCTCCTGGTGCATAGTTGGAATATTTCCAACATGAAACATTTTAGGTTGGGAATATTTGAGCATTTGAAATATTTTATATAATTTTAAATGCCCAAATTCAAATACTTATGGTTTAATTCAAAGACCCTAAGATGACCTAGGAAATTGTGCATCACTTTTGGCAGAGGTTCTGAACCAAGACAAAAATGATGGACATTTTAGAAGGGCATTTCAGGTTCATTGAAAAAGTTTTTTGGTAAACCCTAGTTGGTTTCAGAGGGGGCTGGGGGTTCTGTCATCCCCATTTCAGGTTTCTGTTGAAAGAATAAACATGATGCAACACTCTAATGCATGAACTAGCTAGGGTGTGACAACTCACCCCCACTCAAAAGAATCTCGTCCCGAGATTTAGGTTCCTCCGGAAGAAGGCGGGATACTCGAGTCGAAGACGATCCTCCCTTTCCCAAGTTGCTTCCTTCTCAGAATGGTGCGACCATTGAACCTTGAGAAACTTGATATTATGACGTCGAGTGGTACGCTCGGCTTGATCGAGGATACGAACGGGGTACTCTCGATATGTGAGATTATCTTGGAGATCAAGCGTTTCGTGGTCCACTCCACGGATAGGATCCGAGAAGCAACGCCTGAGTTGAGAAACGTGGAAGACATCGTGGACTCTGGAGAGATGCGGAGGTAGTTCCAATTGGTAGGCAACTTCTCCTCGTTTAGCGAGAATGCGAAAAGGTCCAATGTAACGAGGAGCCAATTTGCCTTTGATACCGAAACGATGGGTTCCCTTCAGAGGAGTAACCCGAAGGTAAGCCTTCTCGTCAACCTCAAAGTCATAGCCTTATGTTTTCGGTCATATTGACTCTTTTGACGAGATTGGGCTGTTTTCAACTTTTCACGAACGATGCGAACTTGCTCTTCTGCTTCTTGGATCATATCCGGGCCAAAGAATTGTCTTTCCCCGGTTTCTGACCAGTTAAGGGGTGTTCGGCACCGTCGTCCATAGAGAACTTCAAAAGGGGCTTTACCCAAGCTAGACTGATAGCTGTTGTTATAAGCGAATTCGGCAAATGGAAGGCATTTCTCCCAATCCATTCCGAATGAGATAACAGAAGCTCGAAGCATGTCTTCTAGAATCTGGTTGACGCGTTCTACTTGACCACTTGATTGAGGGTGAAAGCGGTGCTAAAGGAAAGGCGGGTTCCCATAGCATTTTGGAAACTTTCCCAAAATCGAGAGGTGAAAAGACTTCCTCAATCCGAGTTAATTTCCAAAGGGACACCATGGAGAGACACTATTCGGGAGATGTACAAGTCTGCTAACTGACTAGCAGTTATACTCTCACGAACAGGTAAGAAATGGGCCACTTTGGAAAGACGATCGATAACGACAAAGATAGCATTATTCCCTCTCTTGGTCCTGGGGAAACCGGTAATGAAATCCATACCAATTTTATCCCATTTCCATTCAGGAATAGCTAGGGGTTGAAGGGTGCCAGCAGGCCGTTGATGCTCTGCTTTTACACGACGGCAGACGTCGCAACTAGCAATATACTGAGCAATTTCTCTCTTCATCCTAGTCCACCAGAACCTCTGGCGTAGGTCCTGATACATCTTAGTGCTACCGGGATGAATGGTGAGAGGAGATTCATGAGCTTCCTTAAGGATCAATTGCCTCAGGTTTCGTACCTTGGGAACCACTAGACGATTCCCGAAGTATACAACTCCTTGATCATCAATGGAGAAACAATTCGCAACTCCTTTCTTGATGTTTCTCTTGATGCGGGAAATTCCCGGATCTACCTTCTGTGCTTTGATGATCTGATCCGTAAGGGTAGGTTTCGCCACCAAGGTGGAAAGGAATCCTTGAGGAACAATGTGGAGATTAAGCTTCCGAAATTCCTCATGGAGAAGTGGTTGACTTTGTTGCAACATCAGGTTGTTGCAATAAGATTTACGACTTAGCGCATCAGCCATGACATTGGCTTTTCCTGGGGTGTAAGTTATCCCTAAGTCGAAATCTGTGATCAACTCGACCCAACGTCTTTGCCTGAGATTCAAGTCCGGTTGGGTGAATATGTACTTCAGACTTTTGTGATCAGTGTAAATTTCGCAACGATTGCCGAGGAGGTAATGTCGCCATGTTTTGAGTGCATGGACTACAGCTGCAAGCTCTAGATCATGGGTGGGGTAGTTTTCCTCATGTGGGTGTAATTGCCGTGAAGCATAAGCAATTACGTGTCGATCTTGCATGAGAATACAGCCTAGTCCTTGTCGCGAGGCGTCGCAGTAGATAACAAAGTCCTTGGAAAAATCTGGTGGTACCAGTACGGGAGCAGAAGTTAGACGTCTTTTCAGTTCCTGAAAACTGTGCTCACATTGTGGAGTCCACTCGAACTTTTTATCTTTCTTGAGGAGTTCAGTTAGAGGTTTAGCAACCTTGGAGAAATTCTCGACAAAGCGACGGCAATAGCTCGCTAAGCCAAGGAAACTCCGAACTTGCTTGACCGATTCAGGTGGAGTCCAATTAAGGACGGCTTGAACTCGCTCGGGGTTAACAGCAATACCTTTACCAGAAATTACATGTCCTAGATAGGTCACTTCTGACAACCAAAATTCACATTTAGAAAATTTGGCATAAAGGCGATGCTCTCGAAGTTTCTTCAACACTAGCCTTAGATGTTCGGCATGTTCTTCCTCGTTCTTGGAGTAGATGAGTATATCATCGAGGTAAACCACGACGAATTTATCCAAATACTCCATGAAGATTGAGTTCATTAACCGAGAGAAGGTGGCTAGAGCGTTGGTTAAACCGAAGGACATGACGGTGTACTCGTATTGGCCATAACGAGTAACAAAGGCCGTTTTAGGAATGTCCCCGTTCCTGATTTTGATTTGATGGTAGCCCAACCTCAAATCCATTTTGGAGAAGACTGAGGATCCAGCGAGCTGATCATACAGGTCATTGATCCTGGGGAGCGGATACTTGTTCTTAATTGTGACCAAGTTGACAGGTCGATAATCTACAACCATCCGGTCCGTACCATCCTTCTTCTTGACGAAGAGGACGGGGCAAGCCCAAGGAGATGAACTAGGTCGGATGAAACCCTTTTTCAAGGACTCATCGAGTTGTTTCTTAAGCTCGGCTAGTTCAAAAGGTGCCATCTTGTAGGGTCTTCTGGAAATTGGGACAGTTCCTGGAATGAGATCTATCACAAATTCGAAATCTCTGTCAGGTGGGAGCCTGGCAGTTCTTCTGGAAAGACATCCGGGAAGTCACGGACTACCGGAACGTCTTCAAGGTCTGGCAAAGGGTTGGCTTTAAGAGAATACAGTTGTCGTTTAGTTACTCGGGTCAAGACATTGACTATCTTTCCCGAAGGGTGTGTGAGTTGAACAGTCCTAGAGAAGCAATCGATCTTGGCATGATGGGCTGACATCCAATTCATACCCAAGATGATATTAATATCCGAAGATTTGAGAGCTATCAAAGATGCAAGAAAAACAAGTCTGTCGACTTGGATTTCATTTCCATGGCTTACGCTAGAGGTTTGCCATTTGGATCCCGGGGTTTGAATTACCATGGGGGTAGGCATCTCACAGAATGTGGTGTTATGCAATCGAGCATAACTCTCGGATATAAATGAATGAGATGCTCTAGTATCAAAAAGAACAGATGTCGGGTGGCAGTTAACAAGGAGCGTACCGATAACAACGTTGGGGTCTTCTTGAGCCTCTTCCGCAGAGACACAATTCACATGGCCACGTGCAGTGGTGGCCGGCTTGGCGTAGGACACTTTCCCTGTCGGCTTGCCACGACCAACAGTTTTTGCAGACTGGTTGGGGTTGGTTTGGGGACACTCGCGCATATAGTGGCCTGATTCCCCACACTTGAAGCACGTCACGGAACTGGTGCGTGGAGGAGCATTGTTGGTTGGACCACCATAGGGCTTGGCTGGTGCATACTGTTGAGCTGGGCGAGGCGCCTGATAGGATGGCCTCGCTGTAAACCTGGGTGGCAGGGCAGTGTTAGGCACCCACACCCGGCGCTTCTGTGGTCCAGCACCGGATGAGGAACCCAAGTCACGGCCATGCTTGCGTGATGCGTCGAAATCAGTCTGTCCCGTCTCAGCACTGATGGCTTTATTCACAAGCTTCTGAAAAGAGGTGCACTCATGCAGACGGTGGTCACGACGAAGCTCAGGACTAAGTCCCTTACGGAACCTTGCCTGCTTCTTGGCATCGGTAGAAACTTCCTCAGTTGCATATCGTGCAAGGTTGCCGAACTCCCTGCTGTAAGCGTCAACAGAGAGTCGACCTTGAGTGAAACTGCAGAACTCCTCACGTTTACGGTCCATGAGACCCTCCGGAATGTGATGTTCATGGAAAGCCTCGCTGAATTCAGCCCAAGTAGTGACGTGGCCCGTTGGGCGCATAGCTTCATAGTTCTCCCACCAGAGACTGGCGGGGCCTTCGAGATGATATGCAGCAAAGGTGACCCTATCAGCCTCAGCTACGAGTGCAGAATGCGGTTTGTGAGTAATACTGCGAAGCCAGTCGTCGGCGTCGAGAGGCTCGACGAAGTGGTGGAAGGTAGGTGGATGTAACTTGATGAAATCACTGAGTGACACCAAGTTATTCCTCTGATGGTGTGCTGTGTTCTGTTCGATGCGCTCCAACAAACGGTTGGTCTCCCGCTTGTTTCTCTCGGCTTCCAGCATAACTTCGGCCAGAGAAGGAGGGTGAGGCAGGTTTGTTTCCCCAATTCTGCTGCCTTCGGCCTGCTCTGGGGGAGCAGGGTTGTTGCGGGTGTTGACCATCCTAGGAAAACAAGACAATGGTTTAGTCCAAAATGATAAGATTCCGACATAGAATGTAGAATGTAATGGACAACTCAGAATGCAAGATGATCATCCGTATGACATGGTAGATACAGAAACTACTTCTTTTATTCCATCGTCATACACACCATGCAAGGTTTAGTACAAGACCAAACAAAGTACTACTATGGTGAAAAGAGGATTACATCTCATCGGAGGCATCCCAAGCTCCTATACATTATTTTTCCTACACCCCCGGAATTACTACACACTAAGTCATATTCCACAAGTCACGCAGGACGGTGGAAATACAACTATTACAATACTAGTGGAACTACTACTATCTCAGTCATCTCCGTAGTAGTTCTCATAGAAGTCTCCTCCATAGCCTGGAAGTTCAACGTGAGCATCCGGAAACAGACGGTCCTGAGGAGCCTGTGGACCAAAAGGGCTAGGGTGAGGTCTTGGACCAACAAACGGTGGCCTGCGGGGACCACGAGGTGGGGTGATGCCTCCCACATCACGCCAATCCATCATGTCCGGCAGAGCAGACCTAACAGGATACAGGTCTCTCATATCCATGTATCCATCTTGCACAGCCGGTGCAAACCGAGTCAAGGTGGCCCAATGATCAGCGCGGGTGTTGAAAAGCTCCATTCTCAAGGCCCGATTCTCTCGGTCCTTATCCTCGAGCAACTCGGCAGTGGTGCGAGTTAGTGAGTCCTCCTGGCTGGAGTCAGCATAGATAGCCCGGAGATAATCGTGCGCTCCAGGAAGTGAAGCTGGCATATACCGGAAGTCGGTGTTGCGAAGCAGGCCAGTCCTGACTCGCATGATGGTCATCATAGAATAAGCCGCATCTTGCACGGTCATCTCAATAGTAACACCGAGCCCATAGGAACAGTGGAGGGCCTCGGTAGAACCAGGATAAGAGGGAAATATCCGGACGGTGCAAAGATACTGGCTTTGATTAAAATCTCAAAACTGCTCTTCGACCGTGTATTCGGGATACCAACGGTAACCCGCCTCGATCATCACTCGGACTAACATAGCCATATGACCGGTCACACCAATGCATCGGGTCAGGCGAACCACTTGATTTTGGTCACGAGTGGCCATCTGAAAGCACAACCATAATGCAAGGCATTAGAATTTCTAGCAAAATTTCGACAGCATAACGGCTGTAAATGCTCAAGAGGGGTTTTGAGACATTTATCAAAGAATTGCATAGCCACTCAACAACATCATATCAAGGTTCTGGGTCCAACTTAACAACATAACAGGGTAGTAGAACTGAACTAGGCTTGTAGTCATCAAACCTATAAGGTACTACTGATTAGTAACACGTGAACCTAATAGAGAGAAGAGATCCTAATCCTTAACCCCCGGTAGAAGAATGGACTGACTCAGATCAGAATGCCATGGGGTAAAGAAGTAAAAAGAGCCTTACGTACCATCCCACAATCAATTCCCCTACATATAACTAAAGCATTTCTAGACTCAACATCGACCAGTTTGGCTTGGAGAACCTACAGGCAGTCCGGCTCTGATGCCAACGCTGTCAGGACCCCGACTCAATGTCACATCGATCTAGCCTGTAACACCTCATATCACTTTGCGGCCTCACGCACGGTATCCCCACGGGTGTCGCCTTACCTTTGCCCGGGACCGTTTGCGCCTTTTGGCTCACGTATATGATAGTGTCGCTAGCATCCATATGATAAGGAGCCCGGGCTGACATGACTAGTCGTAAACCCAAAGTGGCACAGACTTACAGGGACAGGCATCCATGACCCAGCATCGAACGTGTCGGTCATCAGCAAGTGGGTCCGGGCTGTAGCACTGGGCTAGCAGGACTCCGGTAAACCGGGCTGTAGCGGGCTAACAGGACTCCGGTACTCAATGCGTGACATTTCCCCGAAGGGACAGACACAGGAACGAAGAAGGACACATGCCGGCCAGCCTAAGTGTTCCGGAGCAGTAGCAAGCTACCATGGCTCAGTGGAAACACTAGGAGACATTTCCCGGTAAGAGAGGCTACTAAAGATAAACAACTAGATAGTCAGATCCCACACATACCAAGCATTTCAATCATACACACAATATGCTCGATATGTGCAAATACAACAAGGCATCACAACATGACTCTACGACACAAGTACTTTATTTAAAGGCTCAGAGAGCCATACATAACATACACACAAGTACGGGTCACACGACCCACATTCAAGTCATACAAGCATACAAGTCGACAGCGGAAGTAACTTGTCTGGGTACAGACAACTAGTAAAATAAAAGAGGCTTGGGTAAGCCTAGCTATACTACATGGTCCTTCACGTGCTCAGGATCACCACCTGGGCCTTAGTCTACTCATCGATGTCAACGTCTACGAAGAACCCGTCGGAAGGGGTTGTAGCATCTTCTGAAAATATAAATTAAAGCAACATGAGTACAAAGGTACTCAGCAAGACTTACATCAGATCCTACATACATGCTCATTATCAAGAAGGGTTGGTGGAGTTATTGCAGCAAGCCAGCTTTGACTCTTGGCTAAGCTATCCTACGAGACTCCAACTTGAAATGGTTTTGCGCACACGAGTCCACTACTCACCACTTCAATACACTACCGAGGATCCACCTCCGTCTTCCTACGGAAGAGCCATCCTCGGCACTCACGCTTATCTTGAGGCTTTTAGTAGTTTCCATTTACTTGTCTATGAACTGTATAGGCAACCAAGTAGTCCTTTACCGCGGACGCGGCTATTCGAATAGATTAGATTAACCCTGCAGGGGTGTACTTCTTCATACACGCTCTCACCACTTACCGCCGTTTACACGACATGTACTCGGCAACCTTCAAGCGGAAGCCCAACGTGGGTGTCGGCCACGACCTACCTAATCACCTAAGTCTCTAGTCCAGGTTTATCGCCTATTCGGGTTCCATCCATGAGGAGATCCGGCCGGGGTTTCGCTCACAGCCCCAAACGATGTGAACAGGGTTCCCGAGATGCCTAACGGGCAACCGGTACACCGTGCCACGTACCTACCGCATCACAGCCCACCCCTACGGTCAGCGCTGTCCACGGCCTCCAGTAGGCTACAAACACCAGAAACTACTTGCAACTCCTGGATAGAGGACTAGGGTGAATAAGAAGTCGAGAGGGTCCATTGGTTTCGGGCCCAATGCATGGTAGTAGCTGAATCTTAAATCACACATACAGATCTCAGTGCTTAAGGACGGCTTCAATGAAACAACCCACCATGTACTCCTACATGGCCTCTCATCGATACCTTTACCAAATCGTGTTCAACACATTACTCTCATACTGACACGAGTATTTCACTCTAGCCCATCACCCAGATGAACCAGACCTGACACAACTCTAAGCATAGCAGGCATAGCAAGGTAGGAACAACACACATACATGGCTCAATCAACTCCTACACATGCTAGTGGGTTTCATCTAGTTACTGTGGCAATGACAGGTCATGCAGAGGAAATGGGTTCAGCTACCGCAGCACACAGCAGTTTGAATCGCGTTGTCTTAATGCAGTAAAAGAGAGCAGAAGCGAGAACATGGGATTGTATCGATATGATCAAATGGTTGGTTGCTTGCCTGATGGGTCGGTGCACTGGTATTGCTCTTCGTTGGGGTAATCACGGTACTCCTCGGGGGCAGAACCTGCCGCAGAGAACACCGATACACAAACATCACCAAACAATATGCAACAATATGATGCATGCAGGAGACATGGCAAATATGAGTGTGTTGGGCTAATGCAACTAAGACCAGATGGGTTTGAACCATTTTGAACCAAAGATTCAATTTCCAAACACATTTGTGATCTTAAATAGTGCTTTATCATGTTTTGCACTAAACAGCAAGTTAACTTGTTTAAACATGCATGAAAACAGTACAGATGGATAGATTGGATTTTTTTGATCATTTTTCATATATAATTTGTTTGATTTGTATCTATGGTTGAATTTATATGAATTTTTGAAGCTTGAACTAAATTCTAGAATTTCCTGAATAAAAATAAATCCAGGAATTAATTTACTGCGTCAGCAATGCGTCAGGATGACGTCATAGTCAACGGAGACGTCCAGGTCAAACCTGACTGTGGGTCCAGGGTGTCAGTGCAATTAGTTTAGCTAAAAATTAATTAAAACTAATTCGGATTAGTTAACAGGGCTGGGCCCCACCTGTCATTGACTCAACAGAGTCAACCAGGGCCCACCTGTGGTCAAAGTCAAAGTCAGCTGCACCGGCGTTTAGCCGCCGGCGAGCCCGACGCGGCGGCGGAAGTGGTTTTGGCCATTCCGGCCACCAAATGGGACGCGGAAGGCATCAACATGGAGCTGGGGACAAACCGCGGCTCTTGGTGGAGTCAGTTGGGGTCGGGGTTGCCGGAGTTGGCGCCGGTGACGACCTAAGCGGCCGCTAGAGTTCGGGTGGAGGCGACTCGAGCTAGGGTGTGCGGTGAGGTGCGGGGAGTGCATGGTTGGACCCAACGCAGCGTGGTGAGTGCGATGGACACCGAGAGGTGGCCGGAGGATGGCCGGGAGCACGTCGGTGACGAGATCCGCGGCGGTGCGTGGGGGTGATCTTCGTGCGGTTGCTACACAGCTCGGGGGCGAGAGAGGAAGGGTAGGAGGGGTAGCTAGGCTCACAGAGCACTCGTAGAGGCAACCGGCGAGGTCGGGGACGAACTGGTGCGGCGACGGCGTTGAAAGGGATCTCCGGCGAGGGCGGACTCGGGCGAGGTCGGTGCGGTGGACTCCGGCCACACGAGCACGTGGGGCTCGGTTAGCTCGACGAAGAGGACGGCGGCGGAGCTCCTGGACACGACGAGACGGAGCACGGGCGGCGGGGAGCACGGCTACGATGATGGAGCGGCGGCGGTGGCGTCGGCCATGGCTGGGGAGCGCAAGGGGGAGGAGCTGGAGAGGAGAGGAGGTGTCTGGGGGGTCCGGGGGAGAGAGGGGGATCAATCCTCGTCGTGGCGTGATGAGGGAAGCGGCGAGGCGGCGACCAAGTGCGTGGCACCCATGCGGTGCTCGCCGCCGAGCACCTTGCCTGCCTGCCTGGCCGAGCCAAGCAGCTCGCTGGCGCGGCAGCTGGGCTGGGCCGGCAGGTGGGCCGGTTAGTAGGCGCCAGGTAAGTTTCCTTTCTGTTTTTCTTTTTCTATTTTTCTGCAACTTTGTTGAATTTTTAAAAATACTTAAACAGTTCCAAAATTCACCAAACTGCTCCTGGTCCATAGTTGGAATATTTCCAACATGAAACATTTTAGGTTGGGAATATTTGAGCATTTGAAATATTTTATATAATTTTAAATGCCCAAATTCAAATACTTATGGTTTAGTTCAAAGACCCTAAGATGACCTAGGAAATTGTGCATCACTTTTGGCAGAGGTTCTGATCCAAGACAAAAATGATGGACATTTTAGAAGGGCATTTTAGGTTCATTGAAAAAGTTTTTGGTAAACCCTAGTTGGTTTCAGAGGGGGCTGGGGGTTCTGTCATCCCCATTTCAGGTTTTTGTTGAAAAATAAACATGATGCAACACTCTAATGCATGAACTAGCTAGGGTGTGACACCCGCCGCCCGAGGTGCCTCAATTTCCGCGCTGCCGGTTTTCTCGAAAAACCGTTCGGTTTTTCCGTCGGTTTTTCGCCGTTTTTTTATTATTTCCGTTTTTTAGATCATTTTTTTTCGGTTCGGTTAAATAGCGAGCATTCGCTCATTCGTTTGTTTTAACGAACGTGTTCGTCGATTAGACCCAATTAACGAACGTTCGTTCGTTAAGCTGTTCGTCGTTTTTCTTTTTCTCGTATTTATTCCGCGATTTTTCTGATCGCGATTTCTGATCCGATTTTCGTTTTAGTATAACTTTTCGCTCGTTTACCGGAATCAGGCGATTCAAGCACGTGGAGTTTTGTCTCAAACCCCTCTTTCCGAATAACCAACTTAAACAAGTTTTTGCCTTTGTAAAATTTGACTTAGATCCAGATTAGTAAAACGGAGCTGTTTTATTTCGCTGTTTGACTTCCGTTGCTTTGTTTGATTGGATTCTTTTTGCACACCGGAGTTCTTAAGTTGAACTTTCTGGTTAGATCTTTTATTCGAGTTTTACCTGTGCATTAGATGAGTACTTATTGTATGCTTGTTTGTTTGTCTGCGATAGAATACCCGGAGTGCGCCGCCTGTTACTTCGAGTCTCTAGGTTTCGTGGATCCTCAGCAAGGCAAGTAACACTTTTATCATACCTTTTCTCATACCCAGTTTTTATGCATTAGATCAATCCTCAAACATTGCATGTTTAGGACCTAATTAAATTGTGGGTTTTGGGAAGTAGTTGAGGTAGTACCTATTACTTGTTTTATTTTCAAACCTTTGGGAGTTACTTCTACGTTTGTTTATTATGCCATGCTATGCTAGTAGACGTGGATTGGGTGAGTGTATCCATGACAGATGCGAGTTTTTTAATTAATGGTTTACTTAAGGTGGCAACTTAAACACACATCTGGGTGGATTGAGGTACCTGGTTTCGAGGATTTCCCTGTTTTTTCTTCGGACCGCCACCCAGGCTCAAAGGGATCATAAGATTATTCATGCTAGAAACTTCTGTGTGCAGCCACATGCTATTATGGGCTCTAGCATAGTTGACTAAGTCGTGCAAACTCTTACAGTGGTAGACTAGCTGATGTAGGGGATGTAGGTTGGTACGGTCTACCCGTTCGTAAGGTGCAAGCGCTTCTGAAAGACTATGTCTCGGTCATCCGTTTCTCAAACACCATGTAGTGCGAGAATCCAAAAGGAGGAGATCAAGTCATGTGGGGAAAAGTGCGCAAACCTCTGCAGAGTGTAACAAACTAATCATGGTTAGCCGTGTCCCCGGTTATGGACATCTTGAGTATCTAGTACTTGGATATCATGTGAATCTCGTCATGTTACTCTAATTAATATTGTTGGGTTGTTAATGATTACTTTTAATTGGGATTGAGAATGTTGTCAACCATTCTCAATGTTTAACAACCACCATGATAGTTAAATAAATTTATTACTTTGCAGTAGGAAAAAAATTGGCTTTACGCAAAACTGTAACGACAGAGCTTTCCACCAGCCAAATATGCATGTAGTATAGCTTATTCCATTATTATTCTCTATGTGTTACATTGCCAGCATATTCCATGTGCTGACCCGTTTTCGGGCTGCAACATTTCATGTTGTAGACTTTTCAGACGACGAGTAAGGTGCTTAGGTCGTGGTTCTATACTCAGTGATGCCGTTGGAGTTGATGGACTCGCTTATTCTTCCAAGCCTTCCGATGTTATTGTTATTAGATGGCCTTAAGCCATATTTATTTTAATAAGTTCTCTCGTGAGACATTCGATGTAATAAGTGTGTGATTGCTACTCTGTTATAAATCCTTCAAGTATTGTGTGGTGTCAGCATTACTGATCCAGGGATGACACTTGAACACAGAGATCAGACTGTTTGAGGTCTGGTCGCTACAAAGATGGTATCAGAGCACACACTGACTGTAGGACACGGCCACTAAGCTAAAGCCCTAGATCACTACTGTTTCTTCTCATTTTTGACTCCTCGTCTTTTCTATTCTTTAGGATGGCGAATGCAAGGAACAAGTTCACACAACCGGATGAGGACACACCTTTTGGATGTCACTTGAAGGAAGTCACTAGATACCTGAACATAGGAGTACCAAGATTCACCGGGACCTTCAACGCCACTTTACCCGAAGAGGAGCGCTGGATGATTCAAGTCCACATTCCAGGGAGGACATTTGCACCAGTCAAGGAGCCCATAGAGTTTTCCTTTGATGCACCAACATGGAGCCTAGGAAAGAGCATGGCAGCCCACGTCACCACGTCGCCAATCTTCGGAACGTCATCGAGCTCAAGCACTACAACACCATCAAGATGAAGCTGGTCGCGTTGTGTACACCTACAAGTCCCAAAAAGCTCTACATCAAGCTACGGCCAAACTTCATGAGCACAAGAGAAGACCGCGAGACAAGCACCACCGAGACGGAGCTACAACTACTACAACCACTTCGGCATCTTCGCCAAGTGTCATCAAGGCATCTTCGCCTTTGGACGTATGGCTTCTTTGCCTACCTCCGAGGAGTACGCCTACTTCGGCCTTCCTCCATGGCGACGGTGACGAGATGATCGAGCATGGGATTTTCCCTTCGGTCATGGAGGAGAGCGATGATGTGCCATCTTCGGCCTTCATCCATGGTGACGACGACAAGATGGTTGAGCATGGGATTTTCCCTTCGACCACGGCGACGTATGATGACTTGAGTGACTTGTGCCACCATATTGAGAGTGAGAGTGACCTCACCATTAGCCTCATATATGACGAGTTGCCCCAATTCCCATGTGAGGAGAGCCACCAACACCACCACTTGAGTGATTTGAGTGACTCCACCATATGTGACATTGAGTGCACCTACCTTGAGGGAGTGAGTGAGCCACCACCACATAGAGAGTGTGAGGTAGTTGATAGGGCATGTGAGGCCATTTCAATTTCTAACAACTTAACCTCTACCTCTTTTGTATCTTCTCATTTGGTGCTAGGTCCCATTTATGATGACGGGCCGATCCTCGACGACTTCGTCCTTCCTTTGGACACGATGATGGCCATGGTGGACTACGATGCACCTCCCACATGGTTCCATCACGATGATGACGCTGGCCACGCTTTGGTCTTTCCCACCTCACCTACACCACTTGAGTGGAACGAGAAAGGTAACATAGGTGAAGGTGATGCTCTTGTCCCACTAGTGGACATCCTTGGTATTGATTGCTTGCATGATGTTGATCCACCTATTGGCATGCTTCATTCTAGTTCGACTTCCCCATGCGATGATTTACCCATTTATGATGAGTTTGATGATTGCCACGTGGAGTCTATTAGTTGTGATGCCATGTTACATAGGATTTCTTGTGATAATTCTCTTGGTCACATCATGTTTGACAATCCTCTTGACTTGTCATATGCTATGCATGAGATCAACAATATGTCATATTTGCAATCTCATCTTAGTGACTATGCATATGCCATCAACATAAACCCAATTTGCACATATGGCATAGATGAAAAGCCCATGGTTATTGGCATTTGTTTTTCTTGTGATGATATTGATATGCTTCATTTGCATCATTTATCTCATATGCCATGCCATGACCACCTAGCTTCGGATATACATTGTTGTGCATGTTCTCCATTTTCTCCATATGATGTTTCCGCTATTGCTCATGAGGAGACCCCCATAGTTTCCTCATCCATATTAGGAGATTTTGATTCATCCTATCCATTGCATGATCCCAATAATTGTGTGCACCATATGCTCCCCATGAATAAACATGCTAGTGATATGCCATATACTTGCATTCTCAATTTGTGTCTCCATTGTGTCATACATAACAACTATTCTTTCATGATGGATGACATGTTCTTATACCATGCATCAAATTTCTTTGAGCGATGCTTATCTTGTACTAACTCACACGTGCACATACACATCATGATGGATAATGTGTACATTTACCACGAACACAATTTCTTTGGTTTGTGTCTCTTTTGTGTAGGTACCCATGAATACTTGTCCACCTCGCAATCCCACGAGTTGACAAAACGAGCTCTAGAGAGCAAAGATGACTTGGGATCCGTTGGAGTGGCTTTCCCACCGCTCTCTTCGCGCAAGGACTACACGAATTTCTTCTACATGGCTCTCACTTGGTTATGGGTTATTTACCACTTCTCACTTTATGCCCATATTGCCATGTTCACTTTGCATGCTATGCTCATTCCTATGCCTTTGCCATGCATTTGTGACCCATGCTTTGCATTACACATGATGATTGATTCTACTACGTGCATAGATATTTGCAAACATGGTGGAGATGTTGCTTGTTCTTGCATTGTTTCCTTTGTGATCCATTCCTATGATGATATCTTGCTTTGCAATCATGCTTGCGGTATGTCATGTGCATTGCCTATATCTCTTATTTGCTCACATGCCATGATTGCCATGATTTCCTCTAGTGTGTTGCATCTTCGCTCCACTAGTTTGCACGACTTGATTTCTATGCTTTCTCTTGTTGCACCCACTTCTTGGATTACTTGCTACTATCACATGTTTGGTTGCAACAATGTCATTCCTTCACATATGCCATGTCCCATTGATTGCTACATGCTTGCCTTGGTTGCCTCACACATGATGAACAATTTCTCTTGCTATCATGTTGAGTGCCACTCGATTTTCACTACACCCTATGCACATTATGCTTGGACTGTCTTACACTTGACCCATGTGTTTAGACATTGCCTTTAATTTGGTGTTGTGAATGATTCTTATGCCTACCATAGACCGTTCATTGAGAGTCTTATGCATGCTTGCTATGACATTGAGGTAGATGCTTGTTCACTTGTCCCACATATTAGCACCTTTACCTCACCCTTGCATGATTGTTTCCATGATGCTTCTCCATATGATAAATTTATGTGCTTACATGCTATGCCACACTCCCTTGTCAAACCATATGCTATGCTTGATGACAACACTTGTTGGGTGAATCACCTCTTGAATGCTTGGTTTTGCTTTAATGCCAACCATATTTGTTTTTCCAAGTTCTTGTTATCTTTGCTCCTTTTGAAGGAATTACAAGATAGTGCGACATTGGAGAGTGACCATTTCGAGCTTCAACATGACAAGTGCTTGGTGGTTCTCCACTTCTACACGGCAACGCCTTCTCTTCCCCATGGTGATGAAGATCACGATCCGTGGACGGATCTCTCCCAAGGGGGGGGAGATGATGCGGAGCATCCCTCGACCATCCCCATGGATGTCACACCGCCATCGCAAGCATGGAGAGGACCTACGACGAGAGCTCACGCACGCGATGTCGGAACCGAGGTGAACTCTTTCCTCTTTGAGTTTCATTCGGATTCACATGAGAGTCGGGTTCTACCTCAAATGGATACATTGTGCATTCTTAGGTACTTGGGAGATCGTCACGAGGAAGCATGGAGGGAAACACCAAGTTCACCCGGAGACGCACGGAGGAAGGAGAAGGAAGAGGAGAGAAGACCAAGGAGAAGGAAGAGGAGAGAAGACCGAGGAGAAGAAGAGGCTGCAGCCCCTGGACTCCTCGGGTGCCCGGCTGCCAAGGCCCTGGGTGCCCGGCCACAGCCTGGGCGGCGCCCCAGCCGGCCCCGGGTGCCCGGCCCCAAGGCCTCGGGTACCCGGCCTATCACTTGGGCCTCGCCAGCCCACCCCGGGTGCCCGGCCAACTGGCCCCGGGTGCCTGGCCTGCCCTGGGCCATCTCCGGCGCCACCCCCGGGTGCCCGGGACTTGGGCCCCCGGGTGCCCGGCCGCCTCGCCCGGCCCTCTCCAGCGCCACCCCGGGTGCCTGGGACTTGGGCCCCTGGGTTCCCGGCCACATGCCAGCCGGCCCCTGAGCCGCCCGGGTGCCCTGCCGAAGTTGCCCGGGTGCCCGGCCCCCTTCGCCCAGCCACACGTTGATGGCCTTTTTGGCCTTGTACCCCTCTCTTCTTGCATTGTGTCGCCCCTAGACTATATAAGGACACCTCCTAGGTCATTTGGAAGGATAGCAAAGTATTTGATAGACATTTGTGAGCTTTGCTCCATGGATCCACTCCCCTAGGAGATCAAGACCTCCTCTTGGAGTGACCAAACATCAAGACCACCTCCATGGGGAAGGATCCCCATCATAGGATCATCAAGCCCTCATCTCCTTCATAGGATTTGGGATGAACTCTACCATGTATCTTATTTCCCTTTGATTGTTCATGTACCTTGTGGATCTTGTGTGTTTGTTGGTCTAGTGGATGTGTGATTTGGACTTGTTCTTGAGTGTTCCTCTTGTTTTCCCTCTTGTGTTCATCTTGTTCTCGGGGATTCCCCCTCCAATTTGTGAAAGATCTTCACTTAGGGTTCCACCCTACAACACAAGGGTTGTGCAAACGGCACGGTTGTATTACCCGCGCCCGTATTTATGAGAATCCCGCAATAAGGGGACACGATCTCTGCTTTGACAAGACGTGCCAATGGAAACCGCATCTCGAAACTCGAAACGGCGGACAAAAACGGTTCGAAATGATGACCGGGTAGGTGTGATGTCATCTTGCAAAAAAGTTGCCAGCGCATGGGACTCGTGAAATATTATATTCTCTACGGTTGTGTGTGTGGTACTTGTGTTGCAGATCCGGACACGTTCGTTGCGTCCGAAGACTATCCTGGAGTATTCGGAAAGGGGAACCCGCCTTGCAATGCCGAAGACAATCTGTGCGCCGGACACCTTGTCATTGAAGCCTGGTTCAGGGGCTACTGAGGGAGTCCTGGACTAAGGGGTCCTCGGGCGTCCGGCCTGTTAGCCATGGGCCGGACTATTGGGCTGCAAAGATACGAAGATTGAAGACTCTACCCGTGTCCGGATGGGACTCTCCTTGGCGTGGAAGGCAAGCTTGGCGATCAAATATGAAGATTCCTTTCTCTGTAACCGACTCTGTACAAACCTAGTCCCCTCCGGTGTCTATATAAACCGGAGGGTTTAGTCCGGAAACAGATATATATAATCATACAGGTTAGACTTCTACGGTCTTAGCCATTACGATCTCGTGGTAGATCAACTCTTGTAATACTCATATTCATCAAGATCAAACAAGCAGGAAGTAGGGTATTACCTCCATAGAGAGGGCCCCAAACCTGGGTAAACATTGTGTCCCCTGTCTCCTGTTACCATCGGCCTTAGACGCACAGTTCGGGACCCCCTACCTGAGATCCATCGGTTTTGACACCGACATTGGTGCTCTCATGGAGAGTTCCACTGTGCCGTCCCCAAAAGGTTTGATGGCTCCTTCAATCATCCACAACAATGCTGTCCAAGGAGAAGTTCATTGGTGTATACCTACAAATATGTCTAAAAGTTTCCTCTAGTACTAATTAATGATTATTCTAGATTCATTTGGGTATTTTTGGGATGATAAAGGTAAACCCAAGGCACATTCAAGACTTTTGTAAGAAAAGGTCAAAGCCATATTTAGGTCAAGATCAAGAAAGTGTGAAGTGATAACGGGACAAAGTTCAAGATCACCAATATTGATGTCTTCCTCGATGAAAAAGGGATCAACCACACGCTTTCCACCACCTATACCACTCCACAAAATGGAGTTATGGAGAGGGAAATGAAACATTTATCATGATGGCCCACTATGCTTGACGAGTACAAGACGCACGGGTGCTTTTGTGCGAATGCCGTTAACACCATATGCACCACTATCAATCAACCATACCTCCATGAGGTCCTCAAGAAGGTGGTATATGAAATTCCCAGTAAAAAGCCCAAAGTAGAATATTTTAGAGTTTTTACGTCCTAATGGTATACTCTTGACAAGCACCATATAACTGGCTTTTATCCTGAAGCTCACGAGGGATTTCTCCTTGTTTATGGCTCAACTCTCACGCACATCACGTATTCAACACAATCTTTAAAAAAGGTTGAAGAAACTGTAGATGTGAAGTTTGAGTAGAAAAATAACCGCTATGCTTAGATCTAAAAGTGAATTTTTAGAAAGAGTGTTCTTGCTTTTTGGTTTCACCATAATGATGAAGATCTTAAAATAATTGATGTTTCTTCTATTGATTCCTTGTTTAGTAATATTAAAATTGATGATAAGAGGACTGAAGAAGAGTCAACTTTACCTAGAAGGCATCCTTATAATTCCGAGGGTGAGCATCTTGTTGAAAATTTTGATAAAAGTGGGTTTGGAGAGGTAAAAACTTTAGCTAGCAATGTGCCCACTCTTTTGGATTACAAAGACTTCAATTATCATAATTGCTCTTTGATTGAATGTATTTCTTTGTTGCAATTCATGGTAAATTCACCCAATGCTTATGAACAAAATAAAGCTTTTACCAAACATATTGTAGAAGCGATGATGAAAGCTTTAGAAGAAAAGCTAGAATTCATGATTTCAATTCCTAAAAAATTACATGGTGAATGGGAACCCACTATTAAATCCAAGATAAAAAATTATGAGTGTTATGCTTTTTGTGATTTGGGTGCTAGTGTTTCCACAATTAGGAAACTCTATGTGATGTGCTTAGTTTTACCAATATTGAAGAATGCTCTCTTAACTTGCACTTGGCGGATTTTACTATTAAAAAGCCTTTGGAAAGAATTAATGATGTTCTTATTCTTCCAAATAGGAACTATGTACCCATATATTTTTTTTGTTCTTGATATTGATTGCAATCCGTCTTGCCCTATAATACTTGGTAGACTGCTTTTACAAACTATAGCTACCATGATTGATATGAAAGAAGAGAATATTAAATTTCAGTTTCCATTAAGAAAGGGTATGGAACACTTCCCTAGAACTACATTTAAGCCACCATATGAATCAATCATGAAGGCAATCTGTGGAGCAAAAACTAAAGATGACAATACTTGAATCTATGCATTATGCCTAGCTAGGGGCATAAAACGATAGCGCTTGTTGAGAGGCAACCCAATGAATAAAATATTTTTTCCCTTTTTCTTTCTGTTTTTGCATGTTGAAACAATTATGCTACTATTATGATTCTGTTTTTATGTTTTAATTAGTGTTTGTGCCAAGTAAAGCCTTTAAGATCATGTTGGGTGATAGTTGACTTGATCTTGTTGGAAAATAAAAACTTTTGCGCCTAGTAGCAATTTTTTTAAATCACTTCTGAAGTTTTTACACAATATTGATATACAAATTGCCTACATTCTCCTAATTTTTCAGAATTTTTGGAGTTACAGAAGTATGGTCAAATTGCAGATTACTACAGACTGTTCTGTTTTTGACACATTCTGTTTTCGTTGCATTGTGTGCTTATTTTGATGAATCTATGGATTGTATCGGAGGGTATAAGCCATGGTGAAGTTAGAATACAGTAGGTATAATGCAATAATAAAATATGAATGGGTTTGCAACAGTACTTAAAGTGATGATTTGCTTTATTATACTGACGGATCTCATAAAGGTTTTTGTTAAGTTTTGTGTGATTGAAGTTTTCAAGTTTTTGGTGAGATCATGATGGATGAATGAAAGTGCAACTATCCCTAGGTGGTTTTGGTAATTCCTAACAACATATAGCTCATTGAGCTAACATCATTCCAAGATGAACATTTCAGGCAAAGCTCAATGAATGGCATGGCATGGATGAGAAAAGTGGATCCCTCAAAATGCTAAGGACAAAAGGATTGGCTCAAGCTCAAAAGCTCAAGACTCTACATTTTACATTTTAGTGATCCAAGATCACATTGAGTCTATAGGAAAAGCCAATACTATCAAGGAGGGATGAGGTGTTGCTTAATGAGTTTCTTGCTCCACAGTGCTTAGTGATATGCTCCAAAACCCTCAACTACTTTCTCACATCCACATATGACCTAAACCAAAAGTCAAACTCGGCCCTACCGATTCTTTCTATCTGGCGCCACCGAGTTCAGATGTCATAGCCACTGCCACAAACCCTAGGCAAATCGGTCTCACCGATAGGGATCTCGGTCTCACCGAGATGGGCTTGTAATCTCTCTGTTTCCCTTCGTAACGTTTTGGTACCACCGAGATGAGCGATCGGTCCCACCGAGATTGCAATGTAAACTCCCTGTTTCCTTTTCGTAACATTTTAGTCCCATCGAAATGAGCGAATCGGTCCCATCGAGTTTACCTGACCAACTCTCTGGTTTGCTTATTACCAAAATCGGTCTCACCGAGTTTGTGTAATCGGTCTCACCGAGATTACGTCGCCCTAACCCTAACCATATCGGTCCTACCGAGTTGCATGTCGGTCCCACCGAAAATCCTAACGGCCACTAGATTTGCTGAATTGGTCCGACCGAGTTTACCAATTCGGTCCCACCGAGTTTGGCAAGTTGTGTGTAACGGTTAGATTTTGTGTGGAGGCTATATATACCCCTCCACCTCCTCTTCATTCGTGGAGAGAGACATCAGAACAAACCTACACTTCCAACTTGCTGTTTCTGAGAGAGAACCACCTACTCATGTGTTGAGGCCAAGATATTCCATTCCTACCATATGAATCTTGATCTCTAGCCTTCCCCAAGTTGCTTTCCACTCAAATCTTCTTTCCACCAAATCCAAATCCTGTGAGAGAGAGTTGAGTGTTGGGGAGACTATCATTTGAAGCACAAGAGCAAGGAGTTCATCATCAACACACCATTTGTTACTTCTTGGAGAGTGGTGTCTCCTAGATTGGCTAGGTGTCACTTGGGAGCCTCCGACAAGATTGTGGAGTTGAACCAAGGAGTTTGTAAGGGCAAGGAGATCGCCTACTTCGTGAAGATCTACCGCTAGTGAGGCAAGTCCTTCGTGGGCGACGGCCATGGTGGGATAGACAAGGTTGCTTCTTCGTGGACCCTTCGTGGGTGGAGCCCTCCGTGGACTCGCGCAACCGTTACCCTTCGTGGGTTGAAGTCTCCATCAACGTGGATGTACGATAGCACCACCTATCGGAACCACGACAAAAACATCCGTGTCTCCAATTGCGTTTGAATCCTCCAAACCCTTCCCTTTACATTCTTGCAAGTTGCATGCTTTACTTTCCGCTGCTCATATACTCTTTGCATGCTTGCTTGAATTGTGTTAAGATTGCTTGACTTGTGCTAAGATAGCTAAAATCTGCCAAAGACTAAAATTGGGAAAAGGATAAGTTTTTATTTGGTCAAGTAGTCTAATCACCCCCCCTCTAGACATACTTTCGATCCTACAAGTGGTATCAGAGCTTTGGTCTCCATTTGCTTTGATTTCCATAGCTTTTGGTGGTCATAGCCTTGGTTTCACAACCTAGGAGAGTATGGCGTCTAGTGAGGGAAATTATCACCGTAGAGGTCCTTACTTTGATGGTACTAATTTTGCTAGTTGGAAGCATAAGATGAAAATGCATATTCTTGGACATAACCCCGCCGTTTGGGCTATTGTGTGTATTGGCTTGCAAGGTGAATTCTTTGATGGGAGAGAACCGAACCGTGAAGCTAGCGCGGAAGAGTTGAAGATGCTGCAATACAACGCTCAAGCTTGTGATATCCTCTTCAACGGATTGTGCCCCGAAGAATTCAACAAAATCAGCCGTCTTGAGAATGCAAAGGAAATTTGGGATACTTTGATTGATATGCATGAAGGTACCGACTCCGTCAAGGAATCCAAGTTGGATGTGCTCCAAAGTCAACTTGACAAGTTCAAAATGAAGGATGGTGAAGGTGTCGCTGAAATGTACTCTAGGCTTGCTCTTATCACAAATGAGATTGCCGGCTTAGGAAGTGAAGAGATGACCGACAAATTCATCATCAAGAAGATCCTAAGAGCTTTGGACGGAAAATATGATACCGTGTGCACATTGATCCAAATGATGCCCAATTACAAAGATCTCAAGCCAACGGAAGTCATTGGAAGAATTGTTGCTCATGAGATGTCACTCAAGGATAAGGAGGAACTTCACAACAAGTCAAGTGGTGCTTACAAAGCCTCATGTGAAGCCCCTACATCATCAAGTGAGAAACAAACCTTCAATGAAGAATTGAACTTAATGGTGAAGAACTTCAACAAGTTCTACAAGAATAGAAGCAAAGAGAGAAGCTCCAAGTCAAGGTCCTACAATGACAAAAGATCTTCTAGTTGAGAGCGAAATTGCTACAATTGTGGGAGACCCGCACACTATTCCAATGAGTGTATTGCACCCTACAAAAGAAGAGAAGAATCACCCAAGAGGAGAAGTAGAAGAGAAGAATCACCACCAAGAGATAGGAGGAGTAGAGATGATCGTTATGAACGAAGAACATCCCGGAGAAGCAAGGATTCGGAAAGGAAGGACAAGTCATCAAGGAGCTACACAAAACGAAGACATCAAGCTCATGTTGGTGAATGGGTATCCGGCTCCGACTCTGACAAACACTCCGAGAGAAGCTATCACTCCGACTCCGAATATACTCAAGATGAAGGTGTTGCCAGTCTAGCACTTGTGTCAACCATCTCCTACGACATATTTGATTCACCAAATGAAGGACTTGGAAGATGCGTCATGGCTAAAGGCCCAAAGGTAACACACCCCGAGTATGCTGATTTCAATAGTGATGAAGATGACTTGCTAGGTGATGATGATTTACTTGTTGACAACTCCGGTGATGAATACTATGATGAAACATCAATTAATCATGCTAATCAAGATAAAATGAATGACAATGATAAGGAAGATTGAGCTTCTAACTAAAGAACTAAACACTCTTAAGTTAGCTCATGAAACTATCTTAGAAGATCATCGAGAACTTTTAAGGACTCATGAGAAGTTACGCTTTGAAAAGCTCAACCTTGAGCAAGAGCATGAGTTCTTAAAGGCAATCAATGATGATCTCCATAAGAAAAGTTCTTCTTACATTGCCAAGCATTTACTCTTATCTACTTACATGCCTCAAGTCAAGTCCATTAACAAGAACAAGAAGGATTCTTCCTCTAGTAGTAACAATAATCATGCTAAATCCAATGTTGTTGCTTCTAGTAGTTCTCTTGATTCCACTAACGATTTTCTTAGCCAAGTTACACTTGAGCAAGAAAATAGCTTATTGAAGGGAATTATAGAGAAAGGTGTTTACAAGAGCCTTGCTGGGAGTAAGCAATTTGAGGAAATTGTACGCAAGCAAGGAAGGCACCGGAAGAACCAAGGTGTTGGTTTTGAACGAAAGTTCAATGCCAATGGAGTTGAGTGGGAAGAAGATCAATACCCCAAGACGAAGTTTGTTCCTCAACAAGAGAAGTATGATCCTACTTCCTTCAAGGGGACACAAGCTCAAGATGATCTTCCACCACAAGACCACAAGCAAAAAGGCAAGGACAAGCTTCAAGAGGAGATTGATGCATTTGAAGAAGCTCCTAAGGCCTTGGTCAAGTGGGTTCCCAAGACTACATCAAGCTCTACTTCATCAAGTATGACTACAACTCCAAGGATTCCCATCAAGATGATGTGGATCCCGAAGAAGAAGAACTAGAGAGTTCTTGAGGGTGACTCCGCCAACATACTTCACTCATATCATTTTGGCAACAACAAGTGCAATCAACTTTCACATCTTGCACTAGTTCAAGGAGTCACAAACCCTCTTGTTGGTAAGACAAGGGACAAGGTAACCTAATGCTTTCATAGACATCATCTTGTGTGTGCATCACTCTATGTATATGGATATCCTTGTTTGTTCCTTGTGGGACTAACCCATGTAGGTATTGAAAGTGCAACTCACTCCAAAGGATTGCTCCAAATGATCTTCATCAACACTGAGCATCCACATCTTCAACACCTACATGAAGTCATCATCGACAAAACCCAAGGTTAGTTCATCCCTCTAAAGGGGGATCTCACATCTAGGGGGAGCTTAACTCTAAGAATTGAGTCAAAGCAATTCTAATGGTGTGAACACATCAATGCATTATGTAAAAGTGGTAACCCCACTTGAGCTTAAACGATGAGTATGACCTATGATCAAATGTTCTCATTTGACTCCTAAGTCGATATACTCATATATAGATGACCTAGTCATCGCCAATTGTTTGATAGATGCTAGAATTGGTTGTGCATGCTTTGCCACATATTTCATTTGCCATTTTATTGTGTGAGCATGTTGGTTGCATATTTCACTCGTTCGAGGACATCCACTTGTTGCTTTGATTGATTGGTTTCTTTTTCTTTTGCCAAGTGGATGGACAAGAATGCCTAAGAACCTTCTCTAGCTATCTATGCTTTTCTTGTCTCAAACTCTATTCATGCTACATCACAAAATTTGATCAAGTCAGATTCGAACCACTCTGTGTGAGGAGCACTCGGAGTCCCCGATTCGTCATAGACTTAAACTTCCAAAACTTCTTTGTGCGTTTCAGTCTGACAGATTCTTCCATTTCAGTCATACCGAGATCACTAAGTCGATCTAGGTTTTCAATCTCGGTGCAACCGATTTGAACTTTTCGGTCACGCCGAGTTGCTTTAACTGTCAACAGTTATGCATCTCGGTGCCACCGAGTTGTTCCACTCGGTCACACCGACAGGGTCGGGCAATATATACTCACGGGCAAAAATTTGGAAACTTTCTCCAAACTCTTTCCGCCCGCGCATAGCCCGCTTTGCCTCCAGGGTCTCAGGATCGTCCTCCTCGTTGCCAGCCGCCTCCAATCGCTGGTCTCCGCCGCCGTCAACGGAAATCATCCCCGTCGTTGCCGCCATAGTGAGTTCATCGCCGAACTAGGGTATGGACTCAATCACTATGCTATCCCCGTCCAATTCCTAGCATATTGTGTTCGTCATGAATCTTGCCACGACTGAAACTATTCTATCCAGTCAAAACACTCCATAGATTAGAGGTGAATTGAAAATTTAGGGTTAGGTTTCCGCCGAAACCATCTCGGACCCATCGAGTTGTGGAACTCGGTTCCACCGATTCGGCTAAGGCCATTGCACATGTGATTCTCGGTCTGACCGAGAATTGCAAATCGGTGTGACCGAGTTCAGGACTTTGTGAAACCCTAGCAGTCTCGGTGCCACCGAACTGTGACTCGGTCTGACCGAGTTCACTAGTTTAGGTTCCAAAAGCTGCTTCGGTATCACCAAGTTTGCAAATCGGTTGATCCGAAATGCTTTCTGTGGAAAACTAAAACTAAGTTTTTGAATCATTCTTTTGCAAAAACCTCTGTATTTTGTGATGCTCATCCACTCTATCTCATCTATATCTATTCACAGGGTCTGCAGTCAGTATTTGCAACATGTCTGATCAAAGTGACAGCCAGAATAGGGAAGAGGAGCAAATTCAGATGAGTGAGGGCACTAGTCCCTCTAGCACCTCCGATGATGGTAGCAGGAGCACCCCAAGCAACCTTCCCAAAGCTACCACCAGGGCTAGAAAGAAGAAAACCTCATAATCTGAGGATGAAGACTATGTGGCAGTCAAGGATGAGGCCACTTCCAAGAAGAAAGTGCTCAAAAAGGAGTATGGCTCAGCTGCATCCACTAAGCCAGGAGTGTAGAAGAAGGCACCTGCAATAAGGATTCCCACTTCCAAACCCAGGAAGGTTGCCACTGGAGAAACCATGAAGTTTACTATTGAGTCAGAAAATGAAGCTGCTGGTCAAGACAAAAAGAAAAAGAGAGTCAGAACCACTACTGCCAAAGTTCTTGGCAATCCCTCTATGAGGAGAGACTCGGAGGAAGAGGAAGAAGAGGTTGCTGCACCAGCACCCAAGGCTCAGAAGCTTATGGGTGATGCTATTAGGTCAGGGGCTGCATCATCAAAGCCCAAAGAAACACCCAAAGCTGCCTCCAAGCCCAAGATTGCACCAAAGAGGAATACCAGAAACATATCTGCTGCTGAGAAGAACAAGGCCCAGTGCCTGAAACTGTTGCTGAAGAAGAAGAAGATGAAGAGCATGTCTTGAGAAAGTTGAAGCCAAAAATTCCAGATTATAATGATACCCATCCTGTGGCTGAGAATATGATGCTGAGAAAGGATGCAGGCCTCAGACAGTGGAGGTTGTCTGATCCTTATGCAATCAAGAGAAGGACTATTGTTGACTACAGGTTCCATACAAAGGAACAACAGGATTTCTATGAGACAGTGTTGTTGGACAAGAAGCCAATAGTGTGTGACATGAGGTGGGTAGACTGGACCTACATGAAGGAGAATGAGGAACACTATCCTGGTGTGTATGATAGTTTCAGTGCTTGTGGAGTTGCAGACTTTGTTGGGAAGAAGCTCACAAAGTGGAATGATGAGCTCATAATGCAATTCTACTCCACAACACACTTATATCCAGATGGCAGGATAGTATGGATGTCTGAAGGTACTAGGTACCAATCAACAATTGAAGAATGGGCAAATCTGATCAATGCACCTAAGGAGAAAGAATATGACTTGGATGTCTATGCCAAGAATAAGATGGATCACAATTCTATGACACATATGTACAAGGAGATCCCAAATGCTGCAGTTGAGACACATAAGTTTGGATCAGTACATTACCTTCTGTCAGGACTGCCAACCATCAACTGGATCCTCAGGCATACTCTCTTGCCCAAGTCAGGTGACCACAACATGATCAGAGGCCATGCAATAAACTTGCTACACTTATTTGATGTGCCATAGAAGTTCAAGGTCATGAGCCTCATAGTTGAGACTATCAAGAGGACAGTAGCTGACCAGAAGAGAAGTTCTGGGTATGCCCCACAGATCCAGGAGCTGATTAACTCCAAGATGGGCATAGGCATGTACTTGTTGGACAAGGATCACATGCCTATCTATCCAGACTTTAAGGACAACTAAGTGGTATGGATGAAGATGAACCATCTTTAGTGAATGCTTAAGCAAAGAAGGAGAAGGCAAGGACAGAGAAGGCTACCAAGATGCCAACAATGGAAGAGGCATCTCAGTACTTTTTGAAGAGCAAACAAGATCAACTAGGCTACTTGATTGCATCCACTCTGAGGATTGAGAAGGGGCTGGCCACCTTGACTCAAAACCAGGAGAGCCTCGAGAGGATCATGGAGCAGAAGTTCTATGACTTGGATGTGAAGGTAACTGAGATCCAGTCTGTTGTTGAGCAGCTTCAGGATGATATGCAGGAGAGGAAGGGCAAGACAACCACGGATGCATTCTCCAAAGTGCCTAGAGCTCAGAGATCAGCTGCAGTGCCAGTGACAGACACCAGAGCCACTTCATCTACACCAGCTACAGCTCCTACAGCTCTAGTGCAACTAGCTCCAATGCCTACACCTCCAGCTCCATCCACATCTACTGAAGTCTTCGTCCAAGGAGCCATATCTACACCACCACCTGAAGATGAAGCCTAAGAGATGATTTAGTGCTATGCATTTTCTATGAACTTTTTGGTAACTTGTTGCCAAAGGGGGAGAAACATGTATAGGTCATAGGCTTCGAGAGAGAGTGCTGCTTTTTGTTCTCTCTTGCTTTGGTGGTTGAACTTTATTTGCTTGATTGAGATACTTTATGTCTGTGTGATACTTGGATGATCATGTGTTTGATCATATGCTACATTTATGCTTGTTGGATGACATTATCTCATTTATCTCTATATGATCATTCACTTTGCTTGGTGATGAGTGCATGTATTCAATCATTATCATTTTGAATGCTCCACCAAGATGTATGTGACATGGAAGAGTAACCCATAAGCCTAACTCTTTGTGCATTTGCAGTCCAAAGCAAATCATAAACTATGCACAAATTTAGGGAGAGCTCTTGCTTATCACATACTTCTCAAAGCGACAATGCTTTTCACTCTTATTATCATTTGTCGAAGCTTTGATCTATATGTTGCCATCAATTACGAAAAAGGGGGAGATTGAAAGTGCAACTATCCCTAGGTGGTTTTGGTAATTCCTAACAACATATAGCTCATTGAGCTAACATCATTCCAAGATGAACATTTCAGGAAAAGCTCAATGAATGGCATGGCATGGATGAGAAAAGTAGATCCCTCAAAATGCTAAGGACAAAAGGATTGGCTCAAGCTCAAAAGCTCAAGACTCTACATTCTATATTATAGTGATCCAAGATCACATTGAGTCTATAGGAAAAGCCAATACTATCAAGGAGGGATGAGGTGTTGCTTAATGAGTTTCTTGCTCCACGGTGCTTAGTGATATGCTCCAAAAACCTCAACTACTTTCTCACATCCACATATTGAAGGAAATATGCCCTAGAGGCAATAATAAAGTTATTATTTATTTCCTTATATCATGATAAATGTTTATTATTCATGCTAGAATTGTATTAACCGGAAACATAATACATGTGTGAATACATAGACAAACATAGTGTCACTAGTATGCCTCTACTTGACTAGCTCGTGAATCAAAGATGGTTAAGTTTCCTAGCCATAGACATGAGTTGTCATTTGATTAACGGGATCACATCATTAGGAGAATGATGTGATTGACATGACCCATTCCGTTAGCCTAGCACTTGATCATTTAGTATGTTGCTATTGCTTTCTTCATGACTTATACATGTTCCTATAACTATGAGATTATGCAACTCCCGTTTGCCGGAGGAACACTTTGGGTGCTACCAAACGTCACAATGTAACTGGGTGATTATAAAGGAGTACTACAGGTGTCTCCAAAGGTACATGTTGGGTTGGCGTATTTTGAGATTAGGTTTTGTCACTCCGATTGTCGGAGAGGTATCTCTGGGCCCTCTCGGTAATGCACATCACTATAAGCCTTGCAAGCAATGTAGCTAATGAGTTAGTTACGGAATGATGCATTACGTAACGATTAAAGAGACTTGCCGGTAACGAGATTGAACTAGGTATTGGATACCGACGATCGAATCTCGGGCAAGTAACATACCGATGACAAAGGGAACAACGTATGTTGTTATGCGGTTTGACCGATAAAGATCTTCGTAGAATATGTAGGAGCCAATATGAGCATCCAGGTTCCGCTATTGGTTATTGACCAAGAATAGTTCTAGGTCATGTCTACATAGTTCTCGAACCCGTAGGGTCCGCGCGCTTAAGGTTTCGATGACAGTTTTATTATGAGTTTATGAGTTTTGATGTACCGAAGGAGTTCGGAGTCCCAGATGAGATTGGGGACATGATGAGGAGTCTCGAAATGGTCGAGACGTAAAGATCGATATATTGGACGACTATATTCGGAGTTCGGAAAGGTTCTGAGTGATTCGGGTATTTTTCGGAGTACCGGAGAGTTACGGGAATTCGCCTGGGAGTATATGGGCCTTATTGGGCCATACGGGAATAGAGGAGAGAGGCCGAAAGGAAGGAGGCGCGCAGCCCCCCTCTGGTCCGAATTGGACAAGGGGTGCGGCCCCCCTTTCCTTCCTCCTCTCCCCCTCTTTCCCCCTTCTCCTACTCCAACAAGGAAGGAGGGAGTCCTACTCCCGGTGGGAGTAGGACTCCCCTTGGCGCGCCCCTCCTAGGCCGGCCGCCCCCTCCCCCCTTGCTCCTTTATATACGGGGGCAGGGGGCACCTCTAAGGGAGAACAACACAAGTTGATCTACGGATCGTTCCTTAGCCGTGTGCGGTGCCCCCCTCCACCATATTCCACCTCGGTCATATCGCCGTGGAGTTTAGGCGAAGCCCTGCGCCGGTAGAGCATCATCATCGTCACCACGCCGTCGTGCTGACGGAACTCATCCCCAACGCTTTGCTGGATCGGAGCCCGGGGATCGTCATCGAGCTAAACGTGTGCTGAACTCGGAGGTGCCGTATGTTCGGTACTTGGATCGGTCGGATCGTGAAGACGTACGACTACATCAACCGCGTTGTCATAACGCTTCCGCTAACGGTCTACGAGGGTACATGGACATACACTCTCCCCTCTCGTTGCTATATCATCACCATGATCTTGCGTGTGCGTAGGAATTTTTTTGAAATTACTACGTTCCCAACAGTGGCATCCGAGCCTAGGTTTTATGCGTTGATGTTATATGCACGAGTAGAACACAAGTGAGTTGTGGGCGATACAAGTCATACTGCTTACCAGCATGTCATACTTTGGTTCAGCGGTATTGTTGGATGAAGCGGCCCGGACCGACATTACGCGTACGCTTACGCGAGACTGGTTTTACCGCCGTGCTTTGCACACAGGTGACTAGCGGGTGTCTGTTTCTCCAACTTTAGTTGAACCGAGTGTGGCTACGCCCGGTCCTTGCGAAGGTTAAAACAGCACCAACTTGACGAACTATCGTTGTGGTTTTTGATGCGTAGGTAAGAACGGTTCTTGCTCAGCCCGTAGCAGCCACGTAAAACTTGCAACAACAAAGTAGAGGACGTCTAACTTGTTTTTGCAGGGCATGTTGTGATGTGATATGGTCAAGACGTGATGAGATATAAGTTGTTGTATGAGATGATCATGTTTTGTTGAAGTTATCGGCAACTGGCAGAAGCCCTATGGTTGTCTCTTTGTTGCATAAGATGCAAGTGCCAAATAATTGCTTTACTTTATCGCTATGCGATAGCAATAGTTGCAAGAGCAATAGTTGGCGAGACGACCATGTGACGACACATTGATATAGATCAAGATGATGAAGATCATGGTGTCGTGCCGGTGACGATAGAGATCATGACAGTACTTTGGAGATGGAGATCAAAGGCGCAAGATGATCATGGCCATATCATGTCACATATTTTGATTGCATATGATGTTTATCTGTTATACATCTTATTCTGTTTTGTTTGACGGTAGCATTTTAAGATGATCTCTCACTAATTATCAAGAAGTGTTCTCCCTGAGTATGCACCGTTGCGAAAGTTCTTCGTGCTGAGACACCACGTGATGATCGGGTGTGATAGGCTCTACGTTCAAATACAACGGGTGCAAAACAGTTGCACACGCGGAATACTCAGGTTAAACTTGACGAGCCTAGCATATACAGATATGGCCTCGGAACACGGAGACCGAAAGGTCGAGCGTGAATCATATAGTAGATATGATCAACATATTGATGTTCACCATTGAAACTACTCCATCTCACGTGATGATCGGACATGGTTTAGTTGATATGGATCACGTAATCACTTAGAGGATTAGAGGGATGTCTATCTAAGTGGGAGTTCTTAAGTAATATGATTAATTGAACTTAAATTTATCATGAACTTAGTCCTGGTAGTATTTTGCAAATTATGTTGTAGATCAATAGCTTGCGTTGTTGCTTTCATATGTTTATTTTGATATGTTCCTAGAGAAAATTGTGTTGAAAGATGTTAGTAGCAATGATGCGGATTGGATCCGTGATCTGAGGTTTATCCTCATTGCTGCACAGAAGAATTATGTCCTTAATGCACCGCTAGGTGACAGACCTATTGCAGGAGCAGATGCAGACGTTATGAACGTTTGGCTAGCTCAATATGATGACTACTTGATAGTTTAGTGCACCATGCTTAACGGCTTAGAATCGGGACTTCAAAGACGTTTTGAACGTCATGGACCATATGAGATGTTCCAGGAGTTGAAGTTAATATTTCAAGCAAATACCCGAGTTGAGAGATATGAAGTCTCCAACAAGTTCTATGGCTAAAAGATGGAGGAGAATCGCTCAACTAGTGAGCATGTGCTCAGATTGTCTGGGTACTACAATCGCTTGAATCAAGTGGGAGTTAATCTTCCAGATAAGATAGTGATTGACAGAATTCTCTAGTCACCATCACCAAGTTAGTAGAACTTCGTGATGAATTATAATATGCAAGGGATGACAAAAGTGATTCCCAAGCTCTTCGTGATGTTGAAATTGACGAAGGTAGAAATCAAGAAAGAGCATCAAGTGTTGATGATTGACAAGATCACTAGTTTCAAGAAAAGGGCAAAGGGAAAGAAAGGGAAACTTCAAGTAGAATGGCAAACAAGTTGTCACTCCCGTGAAGAAGCCCAAAGCTGGACCTAAGCCTGAAACTGAGTGCTTCTACTGCAAAGGAAATGGTCACTGGAAGTGGAACTACTCCAAATATTTGGTGGATAAGAAGGATGGCAAAGTGAATAAGGGTATATTTGATATATAGGTGTTTGATGTGTGCCTTACTAGTGTTTATAGTAGCCCCTGAGTATTTGATACTTGTTCAGTTGCTAAGATTAGTAACTCGAAACAGGAGTTACATAATAAACAGAGACTAGTTGAGGGGAAGAGACGATGAGTGTTGGAAATAGTTCCAAGATTGATATGATCATCATCGCACACTCCCTATACTTTCGAGATTAGTGTTGAACCTAAATAAATGTTATTTGATGTTTGCGTTGAGCATGAATATGATTTGATCATGTTTATTGCAATACGGTTATTCATTTAAAATCAGAGAATAATTGTTGTTCTGTTTAAATGAATAAAACCTTTGATGGTCATACACCCAATGAAAATAGTTTGTTGGATCTCGATCGTAGTGATACACATATTCATACTATTGATGCCAAAAGATGCAAAGTTGATAATGATAGTGCAACTTATTTGTGGCACTGCCGTTTGGGTCATATCGGTGTAAAGCGCATGAAGAAACTCCATAAAGATGGATTTTCGGAATCACTTGGTTATGAATCATTTGATGCTTGCGAACCGTGCCTTTTGGGCATGATGACTAAAACTCCGTTCTCCGGAACAATGGAACAAGCTACTGACTTATTGGAAATAATACATACCGATGTATGCGATCCAATGAGTGTTGATGCTCGTGGCAAGTATCGTTATTTTCTAACCTTCACAAGATGATTTGAGCAGATATGAGTATATCTACTTGATGAAACATAAGTCTGAAATAGTTGAAAAGTTCAAAGAATTTCAGAGTGAAGTGGAAAAATCATCGTAACAAGAAAAATAAAGTTTCTATGATCTGATCGTGGAGACGAATATTTGAGTTATGAGTTTGGTCTTCATTTGAAACAATGTGAAATAGTTTCGCAACTCACGCCATCTGGAACACCACAATGTAATGGTGTGTCCGAACGTCATAATCGTACTTTACTAGATATGGTGCGATCTATGATGTCTCTTATCGGTTTACCACTATCGCTTTGGGGTTATGCATTAGAGACAGCTGCATTCACGTTTAATAGGGCACCATCTAAATCCGTTGAGCCGACACCGTATGAACTATGGTTTAGCAGTAAACCTAAGCTGTCGTTTCTTAAAGCTTGGGGTTGCGATGCTTATATGAAAAAGGTTTTCAACCTGATAAGCTCGAACCCAAATCGGAGAAGTACGTCTTCATAGAATACCCAAAGGAAACTGTTGGGTACACCTTCTATCACAGATCCAAAAGCAAGATATTCGTTGCTAAGATGGATCCTTTCTAGAGAAGGAGTTTCTCTCGAAAGAAGTGAGTGGGAGGAAAGTAGAACTTGATGAGGTAATTGTACCTTCTCCCTTATTGGAAAGTAGTGCATCACAGAAATCAGTTCCAGTGATTCCTACACCAATTAGTGAGGAAGTTAATGATGATGATCATGAAACTTCAGATCAAGTTGCTACCAAACCTCGTAGGTCTTCCAGAGTAAGATCTGCACCAGAGTGGTACGGTAATCATGTTCTGGAAGCCATGTTACTAGACCATGATGAACCTACGAACTATGAGGAAGCGATGATGAGCCCAGATTCCACGAAATGGCTTGAGGCCATAAAATCTGAGATATGATCCATGTATGAGAACAAAGTATGGACTTTGATTGACTTGCTCAATGATCAGCAAGCCATGTTAAATAAATGGATCTTCAAGAGGAAGACGGACACTGATAGTAGTGTTACTATCTACTAAGCTCGACTTGTTGCGAAAGGTTTTCAACAAGTTCAAAGTGTTGAATACGATGAGATTTTCTCACTCGTATCGAAGCTTAAGTCTGTCTGAATCATGTTAGCAATTGCCACATTTTATGAAATCTGGCAAATGGATGTCAAAACTGCATTCCTTAATGGATTTATTAAAGAAGAGTTGTATATGATGCAACCAGAAAGTTTTTGTCAATCCTAAAGATGCTAACAAAGTGTGCAAGCTCCAGCGATCCATCTATGGACTGGTGCAAGCATCTCGGAGTTGGAATATACGCTTTGATGTGTTGATCAAAGCATATGGTTTTATACAGACTTTTGGAAAGGCCTGTATTTACAAGAAAGTGAGTGGGAGCTCTGTAGCATTTCTAAAATTATATGTGGATGACATATTGTTAATTGGAAATGATATGGAAATTCTGGATAGCATGAAAGGATACTTGAATAAGAGTTTTTCAAAGCAAGACCTCGGTGAAGCTGCTTACACATTGAGCATCAAGATCTATATAGATAGATCAAGACGCTTGATAAGATTTTTCAATGAGTACTTACCTTGATAAATTTTTGAAATAGTTCAAAATGGAACAGTCAAAGAATGAGTTCTTGCCTGTGATGCAAAGGTGTGAAGTTTGAGTAAGACTCAAGACCCGACCATGGCAGAAAATATAAAGAGAATGAAAAGTCATTCCCTATGCCTCAGTCATAGGTTCTATAAAGTATGCTATGCTGTGAACTAGACCTATTGTATACCTTGCTCTGTGTTTGGTAAAGGAATACAATTTTGATCTAATAAGTAGATCACTGGACATGGGTCAAGAATATCCTTAGTGAGGACTAAGGAGATGATTCTCGATTATGGAGGTGATAAAAGAGCCCGTCGTAAAGAGTTACATCGGTGCAAGCTTTCACACCGATCCAGATGACTCTAAGTCTCAATCTGGATACATATTGTAAGTGGGAGCAATTAGCTAGAGTAGCTCCGTGCAGAGCATTGTAGACACAGAATATTTGCAAAATACATGCGGCTCTGAATGTGACAGAACCGTTGACTAAGCTTCTCTCACGAGCAAAACATGATCATACCTTTGTACTCTTTGGGTGTTAATCACATAGCAATGTGAACTAGATTATTGAATCTAGTAAACCCTTTGGGTGTTGGTCACATGAAGATGTGAACTATGGGTGTTAATCATATACAGATATGAATATTGATGTTAAATCACATGGTGATGTGAACTAGATTATTGACTCTAGTGCAAGTGGGAGACTGAAGGAAATATGCCCTAGAGGCAATAATAAAGTTATTATTTATTTCCTTATATCATGATAAATGTTTATTATTCATGCTAGAATTGTATTAACCGGAAACATAATACATGTGTGAATACATAGACAAACATAGTGTCACTAGTATGCCTCTACTTGACTAGCTCGTGAATCAAAGATGATTAAGTTTCCTAGCCATAGACATGAGTTGTCATTTGATTAACGGGATCACATCATTAGGAGAATGATGTGATTGACATGACCCATTCTGTTAGCCTAGCACTTGATCGTTTAGTATGTTGCTATTGCTTTCTTCATGACTTATACATGTTCCTATAACTATGAGATTATGCAACTCCCGTTTGCCGGAGGAACACTTTGGGTGCTACCAAACGTCACAACGTAACTGGGTGATTATAAAGGAGTACTACAGGTGTCTCCAAAGGTACATGTTGGGTTGGCATATTTCGAGATTAGATTTTGTCACTCCGATTGTCGGAGAGGTATCTCTGGGCCCTCTCGGTAATGCACATCACTATAAGCCTTGCAAGCAATGTAGCTAATGAGTTAGTTACGGAATGATGCATTACGTAACGAGTAAAGAGACTTGCCGGTAATGAGATTGAACTAGGTATTGGATACCGACGATCGAATCTCGGGCAAGTAACATACCGATGACAAAGGGAACAACGTATGTTGTTATGCGGTTTGACCGATAAAGATCTTCGTAGAATATGTAGGAGCCAATATGAGCATCCAGGTTCCGCTATTGGTTATTGACCAAGAATAGTTCTAGGTCATGTCTACATAGTTCTCGAACCTGTAGGGTCCGCACGCTTAAGGTTTCGATGACAGTTTTATTATGAGTTTATGAGTTTTGATGTACCGAAGGAGTTCGGAGTCCCGGATGAGATCTGGGACATGACGAGGAGTCTCGAAATGGTCGAGACGTAAAGATCGATATATTGGACGACTATATTCGGAGTTCGGAAAGGTTCCGAGTGATTCGGGTATTTTTCGGAGTACCGGAGAGTTACGGGAATTCGCCGGGAGTATATGGGCCTTATTGGGCCATACGGGAATAGAGGAGAGAGGCCGAAAGAAAGGAGGCGCGCAGCCCCCCTCTGGTCCGAATTGGACAAGGGGTGCGCCCCCCCTTTCCTTCCTCCTCTCCCCCTCTTTCCCCCTTCTCCTACTCCAACAAGGAAGGAGGGAGTCCTACTCCCGGTGGGAGTAGGACTCCCCTTGGCGTGCCCCTCCTAGGCCGGCCGCCCCCTCCCCCCTTGCTCCTTTATATACGGGGGCAGGGGGGCACCTCTAAGGGAGAACAACACAAGTTGATCTACGGATCGTTCCTTAGCCGTGTGCGGTGCCCCCTCCACCATATTCCACCTCGGTCATATCGTCGCGGAGTTTAGGCGAAGCCCTGCGCCGGTAGAACATCATCATCGTCACCACGCCATCGTGCTGACGGAACTCATCCCCAAAGCTTTGCTGGATCGGAGCCCGGGGATCGTCATCGAGCTGAACGTGTGCTGAACTCGGAGGTGCCGTACGTTCGGTACTTGGATCGTTCGGATCGTGAAGACGTACGACTACATCAACCGCGTTGTCATAACGCTTCCGCTAACGGTCTACGAGGGTACGTGGACATACACTCTCCCCTCTCGTTGCTATATCATCACCATGATCTTGCGTGTGCGTAGGAAATTTTTTGAAATTACTACGTTCCCAACACATATGACCTAAACCAAAAGTCAAACTCGGCCCTACCGATTCTTTCTATCCGGCGCCACCGAGTTCAGATGTCATAGCCACTGCCACAAACCCTAGGCAAATCGGTCTCACCGATAGGGATCTCGGTCTCACTGAGATGGGATTGTATTCTCTCTGTTTCCCTTCGTAACGTTTCGGTACCACCGAGATGAGCGATCGGTCCCACCGAGATTGCAATGTAAACTCCCTGTTTCCTTTTCGTAACATTTCGGTCCCACCGAAATGAGCGAATCGGTCCCACCGAGTTTACCTGACCAACTCTCTGGTTAGCTTATTACTAAAATCGGTCTCACCGAGTTTGTGTAATCGGTCTCACCGAGATTACGTTATGCCCTAACCCTAACCATATCGGTCCTACTGAGTTGCATGTCGATCCCACCGAAAATCCTAACGGTCACTAGATTTGCTGAATCGGTCCGACCGAGTTTACCAATTCGGTCCCACCGAGTTTGGCAAGTTGTGTGTAACGGTTAGATTTTGTGTGGAGGCTATATATACCCCTCCACCTCCTCTTCATTCGTGGAGAGAGCCATCAGAACAAACATACACTTCCAACTTGCTATTTCTAAGAGAGAACCAGCTACTCATGTGTTGAGGCCTAAGATATTTCATTCCTACCATATGAATCTTGATCTCTAGCCTTCCCCAAGTTGCTTTCCACTCAGATCTTCTTTCCACCAAATCCAAATCCTGTGAGAGAGAGTTGAGTGTTGGGGAGACTATCATTTGAAGCACAAGAGCAAGGAGTTCATCATCAACACACCATTTGTTACTTCTTGGAGAGTGGTGTCTCCTAGATTGGCTAGGTGTCACTTGGGAGCCTCCGACAAGATTGTGGAGTTGAACCAAGGAGTTTGTAAGGGCAAGGAGATCGCCTACTTCGTGAAGATCTACCGCTAGTGAGGCAAGTCCTTCGTGGGCGACGGCCATGGTGGGATAGACAAGGTTGCTTCTTCGTGGACCCTTCGTGGGTGGAGCCCTCCATGGACTCGCGCAACCGTTACCCTTCATGGGTTGAAGTCTCCATCAACGTGGATGTATGATAGCACCACCTATCGGAACCACCACAAAAACATCTGTGTCTCCAATTGCGTTTGAATCCTCCAAACCCTTCCCTTTACATTCTTGCAAGTTGCATGCTTTACTTTCCGCTGCTCATATACTCTTTGCATGCTTGCTTGAATTGTGTTAAGATTGCTTGACTTGTGCTAAGATAGCTAAAATCTGCCAAAGACTAAAATTGGGAAAAGGACAAGTTTTTATTTGGTCAAGTAGTCTAATCACCCCCCCTCTAGACATACTTTCGATCCTACAATGAAGAAATAAGGAGTGAAAAAAGTCTAAGCTTGGGGATGCCCATGGCAGTTCGAGGAAATATTCAAGGAGAAAACCAAGCAACTAAGCTTGGGATGCACCGGAAGGCATCCCTTCTTTCTTCTAACGACCATCGGTAATTTTACTTAGAGCTATATTTTTATTCGTCACATATCATGAGTTTTGCTTGAAGCATCTTGTATTATATGAGTCTTTGTTTGTTTCGCTTTTTAGTTTGTCGCAATTATCCTTGCTGGACACACCTATTTCAGAGAGCCATAATGATGCCATGATTTGTTAGAATTGGTCTATGTGCTTCACTTAAATTTTTTGAGCTATGAAATTTCTCTAGTGCTTCACTTGTATCTTTTTGAGCATGGTGGTTGTTTAATTTTCAAAGAAATGCTCTCATGCTTCACATAGATTATTTTGGGAGTTAGTAAAATTTTGAAGAAATGTCCTCTCATGCTTCACTTATATTGTTTTGAGAGTTAAATTTTGAAGAAATATTTATGCTCTTGTTCTTCACTTAAATTTGTTTGAGAGCTTGTTATAAGCAATGATAATATATAAAACTAGTCCCAAAGTGATGTCTGCTAGAACTACGTCGGTATTTACCCAAAGAGGAAGGGATGATGCAGCACAACGACGGTAGGTATTGCCCTCAGTGATGAGACCAAGGTCATCGAACCAGTAGGAGAACCAAGCAACACTACGTAAACAACACCTGCACACAAATAACAAATACTCTCAACCCGACGTGTTAAAGGGGTTGTCAATCCCTTTCGGGTAACGGCGCCAGAAATTGGCACGTAGAAGGGAGAAAGTTGTAATAGATTGATAGATCGAACGCCAAATAAAATAAAATGCAGCAAGGTATTTTTGTATTTTTGGTTTAATAGATCTGAAAATAAAAGCAAAGGAAAATAGATCACAAAGCAAATATAATAAAGAAGAGACCCGGGGGCCGTAGATTTCGCTAGTGGCTTCTCTCGAGAAAAATAGCAAACGGCAGCTGAACAAATTACTGTTGGAAAATTTATAGAACTTCAAATAATCATGATGATATCCAAGCAATGATCATTATATAGGCATCACGTCCAAGATTAGTAGGCCGACTCCTGCCTGCATCTACTACTATTACTCCACACATCGACCGCTATCCAGCATGCATCTAGTGTATTAAGTTCATGGAGAAACGGAGTAATGCAATAAGAACGATGACATTATGTAGACAAGATATATTTATGTAGAAATAGACCCCATCTTGTTATCCTTAATAGCAACGATACATATGTGTTGGTTCCCCTTCTGTCACTGGGATCAAGCACCGTAAGATCGAACCCATTACAAAGCACCTCTTCCCATTGCAAGATAAATAGATCAAGTTGGCCAAACAAAACCCAAATATCGGAGAAGAAATATGAGGTATAAGCAATCATGCATATAAGAGACCAAAAAAGACTCAAATAACTTTCATGAATAAAAAGATAGATCTGATCATAAACTCAAAATTCATCGGATCCCACCAAACACACCGCAAAAAGAGTTACATCATATGGATGAGACCATTGTATTGAGAATCAAACGAGAGAGAGGAAGCCATCTAGCTACTAACTACGGACCCGTAGGTCTACAAAGAACAACTCAAGCATCATCGGAGAGGCACCAATGGAAGTGGTAAACAACTCACACATCATGGTAGCTTATGTACCATGGACGTGATAACTTAGCCCAAGCTGTTGGGGAATGTAGTAATTTCAAAAAAATTCCTACGCACACGCAGGATCATGGTGATCCATAGTAACGAGAGGGGAGAGTGTTGTCCATGTACCCTAGTAGACCGAAAGCGGAAGCGTTAGCACAACGCGGTTGATGTAGCCGTACGTCTTCACGATCCGACCGATCCAAGTACCGAACGTACGGCACCTCCGAGTTCAGCACACATTCAGTTCGATGACGTCCCACGAACTCCGATCCAGCAGAGCTTCACGAGAGAGTTTTGTCAGCACGACGGCATGATGACGGTGATGATGTTGCTACCAACACAGGGCTTCGCCTAAGCACCACTACGATATGATCGAGGTGGAATATGGTGGAGGGGGGCACCGCACACGGTTGGAATAAATCAACAGATCAACTTGTGTGTCTAGAGGTGCCCCCCTGCCCCCGTATATAAAGGAGCAAGTGGGGAGGCGGTCGGCCAGGAGGAGGGCGCGCCAAGGGGGGAGTTCTACTCCCACCGGGAGTAGGAATCCTCCTTTTCCTTGTTGGAGTAGGAGAGGGAAGGAAGGGAGAGAGGAGGAGAAGGAAAAAGGGGGGCGCCGCCCCCCTCCTTGTCCAATTCGGACTAGAGGGGGAGGGGCGCGTGACTTCCCTGGCCGCCCCTCCTCTTCTCCCACTAAGGCACATGAGGCCCAATTAACTCCCCGGGGGGTTCGGTAACCCCCTCGTACTCCGGTTTTTCTCCGAAACCACTCGGAACACTTCCGGTGTCCGAATATAGTCGTCCAATATATTGATCTTTACGTCTCGACCATTTTGAGACTCCTCGTCATGTCCGTGATCATATCCGGTACTCCTAACTACCTTCGGTACATAAAAACACAAAAACTCATAATATCGATCATCACCAAACTTTAAGCGTGCGGACCCTATAGGTTCGAGAACTATGTAGACATGACCGAGACACGTCTCCGGTCAATAACCAATAGCGGAACCTGGATGCTCATATTAGATCCCACATATTATATGAAGATCTTTATCGGTCAAACCGCATAACAACATACGTTGTTCCCTTTGTCATTGGTATGTTACTTGCCCGAGATTTGATCGTCGGTATCTCAATACCTAGTTCAATCTCGTTACCGGCAAGTCTCCTTACTCGTTCCGTAATACATCATCTCGCAACTAACTCATTAGTTACAATGCTTGCAAGGCTTATAGTGATGTGCATTACTGAGAGGGCCTAGAGATACCTCTCCGACAATCGGAGTGACAAATCCTAATCTCGAAATACGCCAACTCAACAAGTACCTTTGGAGACACCTGCAGAGCACCTTTATAATCACCCAGTTACGTTGTGACGTTTGGTAGCACACAAAGTGTTCCTCTGGTAAACGGGAGTTGCATAATCTCATAGTCATAGGAACATGTATAAGTTATGAAGAAAGCAATAGCAACATACAAAACGATCAAGTGCTAAGCTAACGGAATGGGTCAAGTCAATCACATCATTCTCCTAATGATGTGATCCCGTTAATCAAATGACAACTCATGTCCATGGCTAGGAAACTCAACCATCTTCGATTAACGAGCTAGTCAAGTAGAGGCATACTAGTGACACTATGTTTGTCTATGTATTCACACATGTATCATGTTTCCGGTTAATACAATTCTAGCATGAATAATAAACATTTATCATGATATAAGGAAATAAATGATAACTTTATTATTGCCTCTAGGGCATATTTCCTTCAGTCTCCCAGTTGCACTAGAGTCAATAATCTAGATTACACAGTAATGATTCTAACACCCATGGAGCCTTGGTGTTGATCATGTTTTGCTCGTGGAAGAGGCTTAGTCAACGGGTCTGCAACATTCAGATCCATATGTATTTTGCAAATCTCTATGTCTCCCACCTGGACTTGGTCCCGGATGGAATTGAAGCGTCTCTTGATGTGCTTGGTCCTCTTGTGAAATCTGGATTCCTTTGCCAAGGCAATTGCACCAGTATTGTCACAAAAGATTTTAATTGGACCCAATGCACTAGGTATGACACCTAGATCGTATATGAACTCCTTCATCGAGACTCCTTCATTTGTTGCTTCCGAAGCAGCTATGTACTCCGCTTCACACGTAGATCCCGCCACGATGCTTTGTTTAGAACTGCACCAACTGACAGCTCCATCGTTCAATGTAAACACGTATCCGGTTTGCGATTTAGAATCGTCCGGATCAGTGTCAAAGCTTGCATCGACGTAACCATTTACGACTAGCTCTTTGTCACCTCCATAAATGAGAAACATATCCTTAGTCCTTTTCAGGTATTTCAGGATCTTCTTGATCGATGTCCAGTTCCACTCTTGGATTACTTTGGTACCTCCCTGCTAAACTAATAGCAAGGCACACATCAGGTCTGGTACACAACATTGTGTACATGATAGAGCCTATGGCTGAAGCATAGGGAACGTCTTTCAATTTCTCTCTATCTTCTTCAGTGGTCAGGCATGGAGTCTTACTCAACTTCACACCTTGTAACACATGCAAGAACCGTTTCTTTGCCTGATCCATTTTGAACTTCTTCAAAACTTTGTCAAGGTATGTGCTTTGTGGAAGTCCAATCAAGCGTCTTGATCTATCTCTATAGATATTGATGCCCAATATGTAAGCAGCTTCACCGAGGTCCTTCATTGAAAAACTCTTATTCAAGTATCCTTTTATGCTATCCAGAAATTCTATATCATTTCCAATCAGCAATATGTCATCCACATATAATATTAGAAATGCTACAGAGCTCCCACTCACTTTCTTGTAAATACAGGCTTCTCCAAAAGTCTGTATAAAACCATATGCTTTGATCACACTATCAAAATGTTTATTCCAACTCCGAGAGGCTTTCACCAGTCCATAAATGGATCGCTGAAGCTTGCACACTTTGTTAGCTCCCCTTGGATCGACAAAACCTTCTGGTTGCATCATATACAATTCTTCTTCCAGAAATCCATTCAGGAATGCAGTTTTGACATCCATTTGCCAAATTTCATAAACATAAAATGCGGCAATTGCTAACATGATTCAGACAGACTTAAGCATCGCTACGGGTGAGAAAGTCTGTGACGCCCCCGATTTGACCGTACACTAATCATACATGCAAACGTGTACGATCAAGATCAGGGACTCACGGGAAGATATCACAACACAACTCTAAACATAAATAAGTCATACAAGCATCATAATACAAGCCAGGGGCCTCGAGGGCTCGAATACAAGAGCTCGATCATAGACGAGTCAGCGGAAGCAACAATATCTGAGTACAGATATAAGTTAAACAAGTTGCCATAAGATGGCTAGCACAAACTGGGATACAGATCGAAAGAGGCGCAGGCCTCCTGCCTGGGATCCTCCTAACTACTCCTGGTCGTCGTCAGCAGGCTGCACGTAGTAGTAGGCACCTCCGGTGTAGTAGGGTCGTCGTCGACGGTGGCGTCTGGCTCCTGGACTCCAGCATCTGGTTGCGACAACCAGAAAGAAAGGAAAGGGGGAAAAGGGGGGAGAAAGCAACCGTGAGTACTCATCCAAAGTACTCGCAAGCAAGGAACTACACTACATATGCATGGGTATATGTGTAAGGAGGCCATATCAGTGGACTGAACTGCAGAATGCCAGAATAAGAGGGGGATAGCTAGTCCTATCGAAGACTACGCTTCTGGCAGCCTCCGTCTTGCACATGTAGGAGAGAGTAGATTGAAGTCCTCCAAGTAGCATCTCCAAGTAAGCATCTCCAGTAGCATCGCATAGCATAATCCTACCCGGCAATCCTCTCCTCGTCGCCCTGCGGAAAAGCGATCACCGGGTTGTCTGTGGAACTTGGAAGGGTGTGTTTTATTAAGTATCCGGTTCTAGTTGTCATAAGGTCAAGGTACAACTCCAAGTCGTCCTGTTACCGAAGATCACGGCTATTCGAATAGATTAACTTCCCTGCAGGGGTGCACCACATAGCCCAACACGCTCGATCCCATTTGGCCGGACACACTTTCCTGGGTCATGCCCGGCCTCGGAAGATCAACACGTCGCAGCCCCACCTAGGCAAAACAGAGAGGTCAACACGCCGGTCTAAACCTAAGCGCACAGGGGTCTGGGCCCATCGCCCATAGCACACCTGCACGTTGCGTGGGCGGCCGGAAGCAGAACTAGCCCCCTTAATACAAGAGCAGGCTTACGTTCCAATCCGGCGCGCGCCGCTCCGTCGCTGACGTCTGAAGTGCTTCGGCTGATACCACGACGTCGGGATACCCATAACTACTCCCACGTAGATGGTTAGTGCGTATAGGCTCGTAGCCGACTCAGATCAAATACCAAGATCTCGTTAAGCGTGTTAAGTATCCGCGAACGCCGAACAGGGCCAGGCCCACCTGCCTCCTAGGTGGTCTCAACCTGCCCTGTCGCTCCGCCACAAAGTAACAGTCGAGGGCCGTCGGGAACCCAGGCCCACCTCTACCGGGATGGAGCCACCTGTCCTTTCAGCCCCCTCGTCAGAATCACTTGCGGGTACTCAATGAGCTGACCCGACTTTAGTCACCATCTGTATAGTATGTATGTATGTATAGTATATTCCCGTGATCACCTCCCAAGTGATCACGGCCCGATAGTATAGCAAGGCAGACTGACAAGAATGTAGGGCCAATGATGATAAACTAGCATCCTATACTAAGCATTTAGGATTGCAGGTAAGGTATCAACAGATGTAGCGACAATGTCAGGCTATGCATCAGAATAGGATTAACGAAAGCGGTAACATGCTACACTACTCTAATGCAAGCAGTATAGAGGAGAATAGGCGATATCTGGTGATCAAAGGGGGGGCTTGCCTGGTTGCTCTGGCAAGAGAGATGGGTCGTCGGTGACGTAGTCGTCCACAGGGGCATCAGCATCGTCACGGGGGCTATCGGAGAGAAGAGGGGGGGAGAAACAGTAAATACATAGCAAGCAAGTGCATAACAGGTCAACAAGCAGAGCTAGACGTGTTCTAACGCGGTATGAGGTGGTACTGGTTAAGGGGGGAATCATCCGGGAAAGTATTCCCGGTGTTTCGTGTTTTCGGGCAGAGGAGCCGGAGGGGGAAAGTTGCGGGTTCGATAGGTTAGGGGGGTGTGGCGGACGAACGGACTGCGTATCCGGATTCGTCTCGTCGTTCTGAGCAACTTTCATGTTGAAAATATTTTAATCCGGATTACGGATTAAAAGATATGAATTTTAAAAGATTTTATTAATTTCAGGAATTTAATTAATTATTTAATTAATTTCGAAAATGCTTTTATGACATCAGCATGATGTCATGCTGACGTCAGCAGTCAACAGGGGTTGACTGAGTCAACCCTGACATGTGGGTCCAGTGGGACCCACCTGTCATTCTCTATTTAAATTAATTAGGGTTTAGGTTAATCTAGTTACAGTTTAATTAAACTAATTAGTTAATTAGTTTAATCTAATTATGATTAATTAACTTAATTAATTCCTTAATTAATTAATTAATTTAATTATTATTTATTTATTTAATAAATACTATTTTTATTTTATTTTTTTTTAATTCTTTTTTTTTATAAAACGTTCTCGGGGCTAGGCCCCACATGTCATTGGCCCTAGGGGCATCACGGGGGCCGGGTTACGGGCGCACCCGAACGGGCGATGGCCCTCGCGGGTGGGGCTTGCTTGCCAGGACGCGGGACGAGGCCGTGGCCACGGCAGGGCTCGCCGGCCGGCCACGGCAGGCGAACGCAGGGGGCGGCCCGGTGCATCGCCCGGGAGCAAGGCAGCAGCAAGGGGCTGGCCACGGCGCGGGAGCGTGGTGGCAGAGAGGGGCGCGGCCCGACATCGGTGCGGTGTTGCCCGAGAGGGCCGCCGGCGAGCAGCACAACAGAGGGGGAAGGCGAGGCCAGGGCGCGGCCGGTGGTGCCGGAGCACGACCAGGGGGCTGAGCGGGGTGCACGGCCCAGACCGGCGCGGGGAGGCTGCGGCCCCGGGGCAGCAACAAGTGCGGGCGGCGGCAGCGGTCACGAGCAGGGAGCCGGCCACGGCGCGGGTGCCGCGCGTGCGGGCGCGACGCTGCGGGCGTCGGGACGGCGCTGCTGAACGCGTGCGGGGCGAGGCGGAGGAGAAGAACGGGGGTGCTCACAGGGGGGTTCGTGGGGTTCGGGGCAACGGGGGGGCGAGGAGGAGGACGGTGACGCCGTCGTAGAGGAGGCAGGCCGGTGGGGGGGGCGCCGGCGAGGACGAGCTCCGGGCGGCGTCAGGCGCCGCGAGCGGCGACGGGTGCGCGGGGAGCCGGCCGACGACGGTGCTCGGGGCGACGATGGGGTTCGATCCGGGCGGCGGCGAGGGGCGCAGGGGGGGCCGACGCGGTGGCGTCTGGTGGCGGCGGGGACAGGCGACGCCGGCGAGGCGTGTGGCGGCGATGGCAGGGGGGTCGGGGTGGTTCGGTCCCGATCCGATCTGGATCGGGAGGGGGAGCGAGTGGGGGGGGGGCGAGTGGGTGGATGGTTAGGGTTTCGGGGGTGAGGGGGAGCGGATAAGGTGAGGGGGTGGGTGGCCGGCTGGGCCTGGGGGGGGGGGGGTTTGGCCCAGTTGGGCCTGTGGTCAGCTGGGCCGAAGCCCGGGGGGGTTTCTCTTCTATTTTTTTTTATCTTTTGTTTTTCTGTTTTATCTCTTTTCTTTTATTTATTTTATTTTCTGTTTTAACTCATTTTAAATTATTTAGACATTTTATAAAAATGGGTTTGTTGCACCATAATTACATTTGTAATATTTAGTACAAACCAAACATTTTTATTTTAATTTTTGAAAACTTTTATTGTTATCATTAATTTGAATTTGAATTTAGGACCGGTTTTTGTTCTAACGATAAATTAGTAGCAGTAACCGTGGTGACGTGGCACCATTAGCATGGGATCACTGTAGCTTAATTATCCGGGCGTTACAAATCTCCTCCACTACAAGAAATCTCGTCCCGAGATTTAAGAGGGGGACTAAGGGGGAAAGGTCTGGTAGCGAAAAACCTAACGAGTCTTCTCGGTCTTGGCTTCCCTTTCGAAGAGGTTGACCCCTTTCGTTGATGTCTTCATTTCACTGCTTCAAGTCACCATGATCGATTTGTCATCCTTTCTTCGGGATCTCCATCGTACTTACGAATAGGTAAGGGGCAGCTCTACAACGATAGGATGTTACAAGGGAAAATCTTCTAGGGGTTTCCCAAGTATGAACATATGAGTATCTCTCGAGTTGAACAAATGAAACACATCGAGAGCAAAGTAAGACGGTGCAATAAGAAGTTTCAAGCGGATAGGCAATCGTTCATTGCCTGAAACAGAGTACGAGAGGGGTTCAGAGCAACGGGAATAAGTATTGTGTCCGATACCAGAATAGATCAACAGGTAAGTGGCCCGTGAATTACAAACATAGTCAAGCACGAGGAATAACTCTGACAACAGGGTGTACAGGAGAGTCAGGTTTCGATCCTGTGGAACTGTGGGTTATGGGCCCACCATGTGGGTTAAAAATAGGAGCGGTGACATCTCGCACGGTCACAATAGCAAGGCAGGTCAGAGGGTAGCCTATCAGCTATGTCGGCACAATGTCGGTACCAGGGGCGAGGGACGAAGAGAACCATTTTCCTGCTCGTTGAACGAGGCGGACCAATAGGCAAAGTTCTCGTCCATCGGTGGTGACCGGAATGCTATCGACAATTTCAACAGGGTCTTACTGACAGAGTTGTACAACGAGGTGTTTACATAAGCAGGAGAATTACCACTGCTTGATTAAGTAGTTTACAAGAAAGTTTGAACAAAACAACGGGAAGGAAAATGTGCTTAAACACGTATAACAGGGGTATATCCTTCCCAAGGACAAGCAAAGCATGATATCCATGACAGGATATTATGTAGAAAACTCCTTAGGTAGGGGAGAGAAATTTCATGACATTACCCATACAACGGTGTTCGGATAAATGATAATTAAAATTTAGCATCGTGCTTCAAATGTTCCTGTTGAAAATCGGAGTACCATTGACATGCTTCGAGATAGCATTGACATGGTCTTCAGGTGAAGATCAGACTTTGGAAACACGAAGGATCCATCAGGAATAACTTGTAGAATAAGTCTTACAATTTCCTCATGGATGAATGGATAACCTTGCTGAAAAGGAATCTATAATGATAGGTCCTCCAGCCGGGGGGGGGGGGTGCTAGGCATGACATCATGTTACCGGGTCATCAAAGGATCAACATCATAACTATTGGAAAATGTCCCAACCATCATATCTGACCGAGATTCAGATCCGATTGATGTCAGGATACCTCAGACTCAGGATGTCCGAGAAGAAAAGCTGCGGCACATACCGACGAAATGACATTGTAAGATTCTCGGGAAATGAACTATGGGAGCGGGTTCCTGAAACAATAGTTCATCATTAAACCAAGGAGAGGACAAGGAGGTGTCTGGTGAACTCAACGGCAATTCGCCGAGATTCCCCAAAGGATGGATTTCCACCATTAAGTGAACAAGGAGATAACATTTGCCAAATCAAATGATATAAGGAAGTATGCTCGAGGAAAACATACACAAATAAACATTGGTTGAAATGTGCGCCCGAAATATGGGTTGGGTTGCACGACCAATGTCAGAATGGTGATTCAATTAACGAAGGACTTAGAATGAACTATCGCCCATTCACTTCAAAGCAATAGGGTTGCTAGGAGTTTAGAATTCACACGTCATAGCTCCAATGTCGGTATTCCGGTTGAAAACAATACGAGGACCAAGGAATGAACGAAGATGGCAAGAAGTATTATGATATCAAGAATTATTAAGAGGTGGTGAAATTCTCACCACATTCTTGACAAAAAGAGATGGTAATACTTCCGAGGTAAGGAAGATCAATTGCTGGACAGCAAGGAACTCAAGGTATAACACCAAACATGAACAAGCTTGTGTTGGTGGGAAGGCAATAAAGTGGTCGATGATAATACAATTCATCGAGGCAAGGATGGTATTTCTCATCATGAATCCAATTGATATCCTGGATGAGCTCAGAATGTTGACGATCTCGAAACCTTTGTCGCGAGAGTTCATGAAGATGTAATCGATCAGCGACGACATCAAGTCAAAGTAATGATGAAGTGAAAGGTTATAGGAACCAAGGGTACGACACAACTCGAAACCAAGCTTGTTGTTCAAGGCGAAATGGTATGACGATGAGGATCGACGTAAGGTTAGTTCATCGTCGAAAATTGTGCTCCGAGAAGAAGGACCGGGTAGCACAGTTAAAATCATCAAGACAATGATATAGCCAACAGGCTAGGAATGCTGTGATCGGGTACAAACTCGTACTTATAGAAGATTATCAAGTGTCGTTGAACCGTAATGCAGACTCGGTTCAGTTATCGGTGTCTTTGAGTGTTTAATAACTCAGGGCCCGTGAAAAATTGGAATCAGTGGAAAGGTAGCACTTGATGAAGAACTCATAAGATGTTATGCAGTTCCATGATAATCTCGAGATACCAGGGGGGTAATACTCGACACAAGATCAAAGTAAAGGTTGGACTGGTGTATTGATCCATAGAAGACAATTATTTTGACTTGTCCGAGAAAGGAGAACAAAGAAGAACAATCATGGTCGGAACCACGGTTGCAAAAGGCCAGATCCTAGATATAAGATGAACTTATACCAAAGGAATAATTATTTTTACGAGCAGCTTCCATGATAAGTTATACATCGTGTCCCTGGGCATGAACGCAAGGTTCAAGGTCGACTCCCACTTCTTCAATGTATAACCTTCCATTCACTATTCGCTTTGATAAAGGCATTAGTGTTGAAAGTTTTACCTGGTGAAATACCAGATGAGTATGACTCGTGAAAACTTCCGGGTTCACACCGATGAGGGAAGGCGTTGGTTCAATCCCATCGGGGCTTCTTACGAACATATACCATAAGCTTCAAGAGTAAATATCATCAGCCCGAAAGCAGAGCATGGTTGACAAAAGGAAAGGATACAATTTACCAAAGGTATTATGTATCGGAGAAAGAACTCACAAAGTGATTAATTATGAAGGACACTGTCGGGTAATAATCCAACAGTGGATACGGCGATCCAAAATGGGGCTGATATGAGTATCGATACCCAATCAGAGGAAGAAAGATTGCAAATGCATCGGTTTATAGAACATCTGAATAGTTCAACGCTTAATTAGCGAAGTAATTATGATTTTCAAATCGAGGGATCAGGAGCAAATGCTCTGATCAAGGATGGATAAGCTGAATAGACTTAGGGGTACAATCGACGACAATTGGATTGGTCGAGAACCAATTCCAGTTAAAAGAATGGCAGCTCAGCCGGAAAAGTAACTTATAAGGATCAAAGATGATTGCGTGTATTCGCAAACATATTGAGTCAACAGACTAAAAAAAGATAATGACAAGGAATGTCAATAAGACTACGAGAGTTATGGGATTAACCATAATGCAAGCAAGCAAGAATTTCAAGAGCCAAAGGCTCCAGAGGATTTTCGGAAGATCGAATATTATTTTGAAGACTTTTGTGAAACACAAGAACAACTGGGGATGAGCGGATACTCGGAAGGTGCGAGAAGTTATTCTTAGGGGTATTCAGGTGGCAAAGAACTGCAAGGCAGTAGGCACAAAATATTCTCAGGGTATCTTGTAATAACAAGATCGACTGAGAATAAAAGTAAGCACGACAGGTGTAAGTATTTATCCATAGGGATATTTCAGTGGTAGGGAATTGCAAAGGCAACGGGCACAAGGTCTCAAGAGAAAATCGGAGAGTATCTTCGAAATCTTCTGGTGCAGTCGGTGATCATCTGGACTGAAGGGCCTCTCCGGGAGAAAGTATTTTCGAGAACCTAAAGTTAGATTTTTGTAAAAAAATCGTTTAACCCGAATAGAAGAGAGTTCAGAATCCCAGAGTAAAGGTCGAGGAGTAAAAGATCCTAGTACCACCCAATGGCGACGTGGGCCCATGGGCCGCACAGCCAGATTAGTAAAAGTTTTGTAAAGTCTAGACTCGACTTCGGCCAAGGAGTTGGAAGGGGGATTCCTACAGGCAGTCGGCTCTGATACCAACTTGTGACGCCCCCGATTTGACCGTACACTAATCATGCACGCAAATGTGTACGATCAAGATCAGGGACTCACGGGAAGATATCACAACACAACTCTAAAACATAAATAAGTCATACAAGCATCATAATACAAGCCAGGGGCCGCGAGGGCTCGAATACAAGTGCTCGATCATAGACGAGTCAGCGGAAGCAACAATATCTGAGTACAGACATAAGTTAAACAAGTTGCCATAAGATGGCTAGCACAAACTGGGATACAGATCGAAAGAGGCGCAGGCCTCCTGCCTGGGATCCTCCTAACTACTCCTGGTCGTCGTCAGCGAGCTGCACGTAGTAGTAGGCACCTCCGGTGTAGTAGGGGTCGTCGTCGACGGTGGCGTCTGGCTCCTGGACTCCAGCATCTGGTTGCGACAACCAGAAAGAAAGGAAAGGGGAAAAGGGGGGAGAAAGCAACCGTGAGTACTCATCCAAAGTACTCGCAAGCAAGGAACTACACTACATATGCATGGGTATATGTGTAAGGAGGCCATATCAGTGGACTGAACTGCAGAATGCCAGAATAAGAGGGGGATAGCTAGTCCTATCGAAGACTACGCTTCTGGCAGCCTCCGTCTTGCAGCATGTAGGAGAGAGTAGATTGAAGTCCTCCAAGTAGCATCTCCAAGTAAGCATCTCCAGTAGCATCCATAGCATAACCCTACCCGGCAATCCTCTCCTCGTCGCCCTGCGGAAAAGCGATCACCGGGTTGTCTGTGGAACTTGGAAGGGTGTGTTTTATTAAGTATCCGGTTCTAGTTGTCATAAGGTCAAGGTACAACTCCAAGTCGTCCTGTTACCGAAGATCACGGCTATTCGAATAGATTAACTTCCCTGCAGGGGTGCACCACATAGCCCAACACGCTCGATCCCATTTGGCCGGACACACTTTCCTGGGTCATGCCCGGCCTCGGAAGATCAACACGTCGCAGCCCCACCTAGGCAAAACAGAGAGGTCAACACGCCGGTCTAAACCTAAGCGCACAGGGGTCTGGGCCCATCGCCCATAGCACACCTGCACGTTGCGTGGGCGGCCGGAAGCAGAACTAGCCCCCTTAATACAAGAGCAGGCTTACGTTCCAATCCGGCGCGCGCCGCTCCGTCGCTGACGTCTGAAGTGCTTCGGCTGATACCACGACGTCGGGATACCCATAACTACTCCCACGTAGATGGTTAGTGGGTATAGGCTCGTAGCCGACTCAGATCAAATACCAAGATCTCGTTAAGCGTGTTAAGTATCCGCGAACGCCGAACAGGGCCAGGCCCACCTGCCTCCTAGGTGGTCTCAACCTGCCCTGTCGCTCCGCCACAAAGTAACAGTCGAGGGCCGTCGGGAACCCAGGCCCACCTCTACCGGGATGGAGCCACCTGTCCTTTCAGCCCCCTCGTCAGAATCACTTGCGGGTACTCAATGAGCTGACCCGACTTTAGTCACCATCTGTATAGTATGTATGTATGTATAGTATATTCCCGTGATCACCTCCCAAGTGATCACGGCCCGATAGTATAGCAAGGCAGACTGACAAGAATGTAGGGCCAATGATGATAAACTAGCATCCTATACTAAGCATTTAGGATTGCAGGTAAGGTATCAACAGATGTAGCGACAATGTCAGGCTATGCATCAGAATAGGATTAACGAAAGCGGTAACATTCTACACTACTCTAATGCAAGCAGTATAGAGGAGAATAGGCGATATCTGGTGATCAAAGGGGGGGCTTGCCTGGTTGCTCTGGCAAGAGAGATGGGTCGTCGGTGACGTAGTCGTCCACAGGGGCATCAGCATCGTCACGGGGGCTATCGGAGAGAAGAGGGGGGTGAAACAGTAAATACATAGCAAGCAAGTGCATAACAGGTCAACAAGCAGAGCTAGACGTGTTCTAACGCGGTATGAGGTGGTACTGGTTAAGGGGGGAATCATCCGGGAAAGTATTCCCGGTGTTTCGTGTTTTCGGGCAGAGGAGCCGGAGGGGGAAAGTTGCGGGTTCGATAGGTTAGGGGGGTGTGGCGGACGAACGGACTGCATATCCGGATTCGTCTCGTCGTTCTGAGCAACTTTCATGTTGAAAATATTTTAATCCGGATTACGGATTAAAGGATATGAATTTTAAAAGATTTTATTAATTTCAGGAATTTAATTAATTATTTAATTAATTTCGAAAATGCTTTTATGACATCAGCATGATGTCATGCTGACGTCAGCAGTCAACAGGGGTTGACTGAGTCAACCCTGACATGTGGGTCCAGTGGGACCCACCTGTCATTCTCTATTTAAATTAATTAGGGTTTAGGTTAATCTAGTTACAGTTTAATTAAACTAATTAGTTAATTAGTTTAATCTAATTATGATTAATTAACTTAATTAATTCCTTAATTAATTAATTAATTTAATTATTATTTATTTATTTAATAAATACTATTTTTATTTTATTTTTTTTTAATTCTTTTTTTTTATAAAACGTTCTCGGGGCTAGGCCCCACATGTCATTGGCCCTAGGGGCATCACGGGGGCCGGGTTACGGGCGCACCCGAACGGGCGATGGCCCTCGCGGGTGGGGCTTGCTTGCCAGGACGCGGGACGAGGCCGTGGCCACGGCAGGGCTCGCCGGCCGGCCACGGCAGGCGAACGCAGGGGGCGGCCCGGTGCATCGCCCGGGAGCAAGGCAGCAGCAAGGGGCTGGCCACGGCGCGGGAGCGTGGTGGCAGAGAGGGGCGCGGCCCGACATCGGTGCGGTGTTGCCCGAGAGGGCCGCCGGCGAGCAGCACAACAGAGGGGGAAGGCGAGGCCAGGGCGCGGCCGGTGGTGCCGGAGCACGACCAGGGGGCTGAGCGGGGTGCACGGCCCAGACCGGCGCGGGGAGGCTGCGGCCCCGGGGCAGCAACAAGTGCGGGCGGCGGCAGCGGTCACGAGCAGGGAGCCGGCCACGGCGCGGGTGCCGCGCGTGCGGGCGCGACGCTGCGGGCGTCGGGACGGCGCTGCTGAACGCGTGCGGGGCGAGGCGGAGGAGAAGAACGGGGGTGCTCACAGGGGGGTTCGTGGGGTTCGGGGCAACGGGGGGGGGGCGAGGAGGAGGACGGTGACGCCGTCGTAGAGGAGGCAGGCCGGTGGGGGGGCGCCGGCGAGGACGAGCTCCGGGCGGCGTCAGGCGCCGCGAGCGGCGACGGGTGCGCGGGGAGCCGGCCGACGACGGTGCTCGGGGCGACGATGGGGTTCGATCCGGGCGGCGGCGAGGGGCGCAGGGGGGGGCCGACGCGGTGGCGTCTGGTGGCGGCGGGGACAGGCGACGCCGGCGAGGCGTGTGGCGGCGATGGCAGGGGGGTCGGGGTGGTTCGGTCCCGATCCGATCTGGATCGGGAGGGGGAGCGAGTGGGGGGGGGCGAGTGGGTGGATGGTTAGGGTTTCGGGGGTGAGGGGGAGCGGATAAGGTGAGGGGGTGGGTGGCCGGCTGGGCCTGGGGGGGGGGGGGTTTGGCCCAGTTGGGCCTGTGGTCAGCTGGGCCGAAGCCCGGGGGGGTTTCTCTTCTATTTTTTTTTATCTTTTGTTTTTCTGTTTTATCTCTTTTCTTTTATTTATTTTATTTTCTGTTTTAACTCATTTTAAATTATTTAGACATTTTATAAAAATGGGTTTGTTGCACCATAATTACATTTGTAATATTTAGTACAAACCAAACATTTTTATTTTAATTTTTGAAAACTTTTATTGTTATCATTAATTTGAATTTGAATTTAGGACCGGTTTTTGTTCTAACGATAAATTAGTAGCAGTAACCGTGGTGACGTGGCACCATTAGCATGGGATCACTGTAGCTTAATTATCCGGGCGTTACAAAGTCGCATCGTAGTCCACCTTGAACTTGTCGAAAACCTTTCGCAACAAGTCGAGCTTTATAGACAGTAACATTACCACCAGCGTCAGTCTTCTTCTTGAAGATCCATTTATTCTCAATGGCTTGCCGATCATCGGGCAAGTCAACCAAAGTTCACACTTTGTTCTCATACATGGATCCCATCTCAGATTGCATGGCCTCAAGCCATTTTGCGGAAGCTGGGCTCACCATCGCTTCTTCATAGTTCGTAGGTTCGCCTTGGTCAAGTAACAGGACCTCCAGAATAGGATTAGCATACCACTCTGGTGCGGATCTTACTCTGTTTGACCTACGAGGTGCAGTAGTAACTTGATTTGAAGTTTCATGATCAATATCATTAGCTTCCTCACTAATTGGTGTAGGTGTCACAGGAACCGGTTTCTGTGATGAACTACTTTCCAATAAGGGAGCAGGTACAGTTACCTCATCAAGTTCTACTTGCCTCCCACTCACTTCTTTCGAGAGAAACTCCTTCTCTAGAAAGGATCCAAATTTAGCAACGAAAATCTTGCCCTCAGATCTGTGATAGAAAGTGTACCCAATAGTCTCTTTTGGATATCCTATGAAGACACATTTCTCCGATTTGGGTTCGAGCTTATCAGGTTGAAGCTTTTTCACATAAGCATCGCAGCCCCAAACTTTAAGAAATGACAACTTCGGTTTCTTGCCAAACCACAGTTCATAAGGCGTCATCTCAACGGATTTCGATGGTGCCCTATTTAACTTGAATGCAGCCATTTCTAAAGCATAACCCCAAAACGATAGCGGTAAATCAGTACGAGACATCATAGATCGCACCATATCTAGTAAAGTACGATTACGACGTTCAGACACACCATTACGTTGTGGTGTTCCGGGTGGCGTGAGTTGCGAAACTATTCTACATTGTTTCAAATGTAGACCAAACTCGTAACTCAAATATTCTCCTCCACGATCAGATCGTAGAAACTTTATTTTCATGTTATGATGATTTTCCACTTCACTCTGAAATTCTTTGAACTTTTTAAATGTTTCAGACTTATGTTTCATTAAGTAGATATACCCATATCTTCTCAAATCATCTGTGAAGGTGAGAAAATAACGATACCCGCCGCGGGCCTCAATATTCATCGGACCACATACATTAGCATGTATGATTTCCAACAAATCTGTTGCTCGCTTCATTGTTCCGAAGAAGGGCCTTTTAGTCATCTTACCCATAAGGCATGGTTCGCAAGTACTAAACGATCAAGTGCTAAGCTAACGGAATGGGTCAAGTCAATCACATCATTCTCCTAATGACGTAATCCCGTTAATCAAATGACAACTCATGTCCATTGCTAGGAAACTCAACCATCTTCGATTAACGAGCTAGTCAAGTAGAGGCATACTAGTGACACTATGTTTGTCTATGTATTCACACATGTATCATGTTTCCGGTTAATACAATTCTAGCATGAATAATAAACATTTATCATGATATAAGGAAATAAATAATAACTTTATTATTGCCTCTAGGGCATATTTCCTTCACAAGCATGGTAACATTTTACCAGGAAAGAAAGTCGTCCAAACATATCAACATGAGATCTAATTTCGAAGGTCTCATCGAGACAAAACTTTTTTTTGAAAACACCTTTTTCATTGGAGCGATGGTTCATGCTATAAAACATTTTGAAATTTTAATTTCTGATGGAATCTTTGTTTATATCATCATTTCCGTGCTATATGCATGCATCCAGTTACTAAGGAAGAATATTCTGCTCTCTTGTGCATGCGTTTTTTAATTGAAAAAAGCCCAATGCGCATGTAATGAGACTCATTTGGATTTATTACTAAATTCCGACTGATCGGAAGTTAGTCGCGTCCTTAAGCAAATAAATGGGATTATGTCTGTTCGGAGACTCTCCGCTTCCTAAGTCCGTTTCGGGAGTTGGTGAAGTTGTAGCTAAAAATGACAAAGTAAGGAAAAAGAAGCTTCACAGATTCTGAGATTTCACGGAGCTGAAGGAGTGCCGAACAGCTCCTAAGGCACCATCGCTAAGACTAGTCTGGTCAACTGGTCGGATAAGGGAGAGAGTGACCAGAGAAATCCCCTGTAGCATCCATCCCCCAAATCACGCGATGCGACCGAGACCAACACACGCGGAGGCCGCCATGGCAGATGCATCACCGGTGACGGGTGGAGGGAGCAAGCGCTTCCTCGTCTTCCTCTAAGAGCATCTCCAGCCGTTTGCCCCTGCAGGAGGCGAAAAAAATGCCTCTGGGGGGCTGCCGACGAGAACTTTGGCCTAGGGGGCCAAAATTTTCCACTCGTTGCCTCCCCACGAGCAGTGTTGGACTCCCACAAACGAAGCGGCATTTTGTCGAGCACCTTGACCGCGGCGGCGTCGACGACCGCCAGCCAGCGGAGGAGCGCGAGCGTCGACGGGGAAGGAGACGCGCCTCCACCATGCCGGGTCTGTCGAGCTGCACGGGCTGGAGACGCGCTGCTCGCCACCTCGCCACGTGCCGGAGATGGAGATGCAGCTCGCGGCCGTGCTCGCAACGCTCGCCCTCGGCGATGCGCTTGTCGTGCTCTTCTTCGGCAAGTGGTGGCAGCCGCTGGCCGACGGTGACAAGCGCGTCAAGGAGCTCGACGACGCCGTCGAGGCCCTGCTGCAGCTGCGGGCCGACGTGCTCAGGCATTTGGATGGCGCGCCGGAGCCGGAGCAGCCGCGCGCGTGGCTGCGGCGCGTGCAGGACGCGCAGGACGAGGTGGCGTCCATCAAGGCGCGGCACGACGCGATCCAGGAGCAGGGCACGGCGCTGCTGGAGGCCGCCGCTGCTCCTCCAGCCCGAGGAGCTGGAGCTCCCGCCCGAGACGGGGTCCGCCAGGTCGCCCGACCCGGCCGTGGAGGCCGGCAAGCGGTGGCGGGAGGCAGCGAGCGGGGAGGGAGGCAGGCGCGGGGCGGCAAGCGGGGAAGGAGGCGTGGCGACGGCGCGCGGCAGCCAGGGCGAAGCGCGCGACGAGCGGTAGTGGCAGGCGACGGGCTTGAGCTGGGCTGCGCGGTGGCCAGCGAGGGGAGGGCGAGAGGAGGCCGCGGAGGCGCACCCCCTGGCGTGCGGTGGCGAGGAGAAGACGACGGTGGCCGGCCGCGTGAGCTCTCCGCTCCGACCGCGCAGCTGTGTGCGGTAGGTGGGGCAGCGGCTGAGGAAAAGAGACAGGAGAGAGAAAAGAGAAAAGGAGAGGAGAGGAGGGAGAAAGGGGCTGGTAAGTGGGGCAGCGGCTGAAAAAGCAGATGCCAACGTCCCCGGCTGCCCCCACGGAGCTAGGTGTAGGTGTGGGGTGGGCGTGCCGGCGGTAAAAATCACGAAATCCGGCGCAAAATGAGATTGTGGGGCCTGGCTGGAAAGTTTATTGCCTGCCGGTGCTAAAAGAAGGTGCATGGGAGGGTCCTGGGGCACTAGTGGAGATGCTGTGAGGAAGAACCACCGAGAAGGCCGGAGCTTGAAGCCGCGCCGTTTGCGAGTCTGAGTGTGGCCAAGTTCCATGCGCCAGTGCGGCGGCCATGGCGGCTCGACGGCCGGCTGGGGAGCGGCACGCCGAGAGCCAAGAGGCAGCGGAGAACCCCCGCGCACAGCAAATGCGGAGGTTTGGCCGGCCGTCGGGGATGGCGTCGTCGTCAACAACAGCGTGGTTGAAGGAGCCACCCGCGACGGAACCAAAAGCAAAGGAGGACGCGCCAGTCAGCGCCTAAACGCTGCACCACGCGCGCGCGCGATTCAGCGTCTGCGAGCGGCCGCACACAGCCCGTCCATCTCAGTTGACGATCGCGACACGTGGAGGGCAGTTTCAGACGGAGAGAAGAGAAGGGTTTTGTCGCATCCAAAATTCAGGGGGAAACGCGCCCAACTAGCCGTCGTCTCCATTCCCCCTCTCCGCCTCCTCACATCCAACACGAATAGAGGAAGGGAAATCCCTAGACCCTAGGTCGTCGGCGTCCGCCGCCGGCGAGAGCCCGACCACGGGGACGATTCAAGGGGTGGAGCACATACATACGACAAGCTCGACGACACCAACTACCACGCGGACGCGAACCATCCTAGAGGCGCTCCTGCGACAAGTGCCGTGGAAGGAGACGGGGCAGGACGATGGGGTAGCGGCGAGCTGCTACATCTCCTGGGGGGTGGAGAAGGTAAGCTACGCGCGCTCTAACCCTCTCCAATTTTTTCGGCCTCGGCTCGTGAACAGGGGGCAGGGGGGTTTCGCCGACGCGGCGGTGTCATCAACGGTGACGAGCGGGGGAGCGGATAGTTGGGGGGAGTCAGGTGTGTCGCTCGTGCTTCGAGCCCGCGTGCAATCCCGCAACATCCACACATTTTTTTCGTCTCGAAATTGTAGCGCACCATTGAACAGAGTGGGATTCCCCTGTCGAAATTGTAGGTTCAGATTTGTGTGTAGCGCATCACAATTCAGAGGAAGACAATTTTAATGGTTTTTCACAGCATGTTTGTTAGTATCCAGGGGGTGGTGGTGGTGGTGGTGTGTCTTAGTTGTAATTTTTTCAGTTCACAGGGATGTAGGCAATTTTGTCAACGTTTTAGGCACTTATGCAGTATTAGTGTCTCCAGTAGCAGGCGAGTTTTATAAACACTTGCCCAGCATGAGTAGGAATAGTTTGCAGCAATGGAGGGGGCAAGTTTGGTTGGAACGTATTGCTGGTTTGTGTCATTGTGTGTGTGCTTCAGGTCTGTGTCTTTTAACTATAGTTGTGTGGTTGCCTGGACTCTTTTTGGCAGTCTGATGATATGCAAAGCCACAACGGCTTGACTGAATCTTGGGTTACAGCTTCTGGTGATGAAATTCCATGAAGTTCTAACAACTTTTGATTCATTTTCATCATTTCATAATCTGAATTGTGGGAATTTGTGTTTCGTCAGGGACAAGCAACTTCAGACTGCTCTTAAAACTATACATGTCATGACAGATTGAAGCAGTTACGCCGAAGCAAGTCTCTTCTCGACCTACTCAAGTCCAAACCATTACGCCGAAACTATGTAGTTAGCTTCAGACTGCTCTTAGAAGTCCAGAAAGAAAAATGTAGGCATTTTTGTTCAGCGGTTAGGCACTTTTATGCACAATAGTTTTTCTAGTAAGCTGGCAAGTTTTCACAAAACTCGTGTCCAGCATGAGTAGGCATTTTTTTGCAGCAATGGAGGGCAACATTAGAGAGGCAAGTTTTTTCATGTGAGCAGGCATGGGGTTCAGTGTTTATGTAGGCAGGGTGTTTCAGTTAACTACATAGTTTTACTTCTCGACTTTTTACATTTTTTTCTTTTTGTTCTCTCCGCAGGAAAAATAGTGAAACTAGGCAAGGACATCTTTTTCCGGCATCCCTGTCCCGGCAGTTTTTAAGATGGTGATGACTTCCCAAATCATCACGATGGCGAGGTACAGATCACACATTTCTTTTCTTTTGTGGTTAAGCGAACCTATCCGGTGTGGAGCTCTTGCACATCCGGTGTGGTAGGTCGCCTACCCCCCCCCCCCCCCCCCCCCCCTCCTACTTTTTTGTGTGTTCTCATGTGTGTGTTTTCTGTCTTCTTATCTTAATAGGGAGCAGTAAGAACAGACACCGCAGCTGGGGACAATGATAGGGGATTACAAGGTCGTAGGTGCACAAGGAGGAAGCAATTCAGGGAGGAAGGAATAGAGCATCGCACGCAAGGCTGGTTAAGCTAAACAAGAGCCTGGAGCAGCCACAAAGGGATCTAATTGAAAGTTACTTCTTAGGAGGTATGCTAAAGATTGAGGCAAGACAATGCCAGCAGATCTCAGCAGGTGGGTGCTACAAAGGTACCACCCAGACAGTGAGTCTATAGTTGTCCTAGGAAGGGGCGAGATCCCCGTACCAGCCTAAAGTGTCCACCACACTTTGGGTCTACGCAACTCAGGAGATGAAGTGTTTTACGGGTGGGATGCGGAAGCGATATCATTCATAAACAGCAGGTACGGGTTCAAGAATGGAAGCGCAACCAAGATAGTAACTTTCTGCAAGATGATTGAAAGACATGAAAGGAAGAGCAGTGACGATTTCATGCACGCCTGGCTAATTGTGGTAGTTAGTTCTTTCATGTGCCCTGCAATGAGCCTTCACGTCAGCCCTGGATGCTATCCAATAGTCGCCGAACTGGAGAAAGTGAAGAGGAAGAAGAAGGCCGTAAATTGTTGCGTGCACCATATGGTGGTAGGTACCTTTTTTTCGGTTTATTTTTTTCCCTTTTATAGTACAACAACAGAGAGGCTAACCACTCACAAATGCGCTGCAAAAAATGTGTCGTATGTAGATTCTTTGGTGGTCGACATTCAAGTACCAGATTGTCCAGTCTGGGCAGAAGCATGGGACAACAAGCGTATAGGGCAAGTTGCAAGAGCAGACAAAAAAGAGGGGGGATAAGGCAAGCTGAGTGTGAGCTACTTTTTCCTTACTTTTTCAAGCATTTTTACTTAATGACAAGTTGTAGTACATATTATCATCTCGTCCTTTTTGACCCTCTTTCTCTCACCACACACTAGATGAAGCCAAGATTTCGCCTAAACCTCTACGAAGCCACCCCAAAAAGTCGACGGACCCTGTGTCCAACCAAACTCGCCTATTTCGACATGCTAGGTCGCCCAACCATCGACCAAGCCGCCTAAACCTCTACGAAGCCACCCCAAAAACGACGGACCCCGTCCAACCACACTTGCCTATTCCGGTATGCTAGGTTGCCCACCCATCGACCAAGTCGCCTAAACCTCTACGAAGCCACCCCCAAAAAGTCGACGGAGCACGCATTCAACCAAACTCGCCATATTCCGGTAATGCTAGGATACCCACCAATCAACCAAGTCGCCTAAACCTCTACGAAGCCACCCCAAAAATTGACGGACCCCGCGTCCAACCAAACTCGCCTATTCCGGTATGCTATGTCACCCACCCATCGACCAAGTCACCTAAAAGTCTAGAAAGCTATCCCCAAAAATTCGACGGACCCCACGTCCACCCATCGACCAAGTCACCTAAAACTCTATGAAGTTAACCCAAAAAGTCGACGAACCCCGCGTCCAACCAAGCTCGCCTATTCCATTATGCTAGGTCGCCCGCCCATCGACCAAGTGGCCTAAAACTCTATGAAGCCACCCCAAAAAGTCGATGAACCACGTGTCCAACCAAACTCGCCTATTCCAGTATGCTAGGTCGCCTACCCATCGACCAAGTCGCCTAAAACTGTATGAAGCCACCCCCAAAAATTTGACGAACCCCACGTCCAACCAAAGTTGCGTATTTCGATATGCTAGGTCGCCCACCTATCGACCAACTCGCCTAAAACTCAACGAAGCACCCCCACAAATCGACAGACCCCACGTCCAACCAAACTCGCCTATTCCGGTATGCTAGGTCGCCCACCCATCGACCAAGTTGCCTAAAACTCTACGAAGCCACCCCTAAAAAGTTGTCGAAGCACATGTTCAACCAAACTCGTCTATTCCGGCATGCTAGGTTGCCCACTGGTCAACCAAATTTGCCTAAACCACTACGAAGTCACCCCCAAAAAGTCGCCGAAGACCGCGTCCAACCAAACTCGCCTATTACATAGGTACTTAGGGAGAGACGGCTTGTCAGTCAGTCCATGATTGTGGTCAGCAACAACACCTGTGACCACCTACTTATTATTATTTAGCTTGACTGTCATTTCTGCTGGACAGTTGGTCTGTTTGATAAACTCTCTTCTCCTCTTCTTAAGAAGGCTCCCTGGAGATTTATAAGAGCTACAACCTGCATGCGCTTACTGCCAACATCTTGCCCATCGCCAGTCCTCAGAATCTGAACTTAGTTTTTTAAGCATAGGGGTGTAGACATCATCATTTTGATTTTAGGCTTCCCAGACTTGTTGCAACAAAAGGTCTGTTTCTCAAGCACATTAGTGCAGGCAGACCTCCTTGACGTGCTGGCTTTCATTGAGAACCCAATTTTCAGAGCGTAGGCATTGTAGCGCGTCTTAGCACCTGCAAGCGTGTCAAACTCCATGCCAACATAAGGTTCCTGTGGGCTAGATCGCACCTCGTTCACAACAAAACCAAACAAGCCAGCGCCACCTGTATGAACTTGCCCACCATGGCTTGGCAGAGTTAAAGCCCTGCTGAACACGGCAGGGGCGGGCGCGACAGTTTCAGTTGCCGTTGCATCAGACGCACTAATAGCAGCAGCAGCTGCAACACGGAACTCCACACTGAGGACATCTTGGACAGGAGCAGAACGCAAATCTGGCGACTCGCCTACCCCCTCGATAGAAATAGGCATTTTTCCATCTGGGACTTGTGTACAGTACAGCGGGCCTCCATCACAATCATCGAAGTCATCAGGGAATTCATTGAGATCCAGCTCAGCCATCTGAACATTTTAGAAGATAGAAAGAAAATTCTGTGTAAGCGACATAATATAAATGAAACAACGAAAACATCTCTTCTTTTGCTCTTTTACTACTAGTCAGGTTGACATATCATGTTTACTACTAGTTGGCAGAAAAATGGCAGGCAGAAATTTACAGGATGCAGGCATTATTGTTGGTTGAATTTACTAGCTCAGACTTCTTTCTGGTTTTTGTTTTGTACTAGCAACTAGTCTCTTGTTATTTCATCTCCCCTTTTTTAATCAGAGATGTAGGCAAGCTTTTTCTCTATCTTATAGCCATACTGAAGAACTATACACAGTTTTATTACAACCAGTTTTTCCTCTCCTTTTGTTCCAGAGGTCAGGTGGAAGACAATAGGCAAGATAATATACAAGATGTCCTTCAGGATCTTTCTCTAGCATACAGATTCAACATGGGGAAGGGGAGGCAAGTACAGGTGGGGACCAGTAGTATCACACGAGAGGTACAGAGGGGTAGTCCCAGTAGCTCAAGAACTAAACAGGAATCATGCCTTCTGTTTTGTTTTTGCCTAAGGATTAGTAGGGATAATAGTAGTTGGAGAGTACTACCTTGGTGTTTTTGCCGGGAGAAAACTGCCCAGTTTCTCGAAATTTCTTGCCGATGTTGATCCACAGTATTGCCTGATCAGCAACAAAGAGTTGCAGAAAAAAATTGTTGCCTTCTTCAGGATTTGGCTTGGTCCCCCTTTTTTTTTTTTCCTTTTTGTCTTTTTTTGTTTGCAAGGAGCTCCCCCCTGCTAGGCCAGGGCGTGCGGTAGTGGCTGGGAGAAATATTGGAAGCAAAGAAATCTCTTTGAATGTCTCGTTACTAAAGTGTTTCTGTTAGTGAGCTATTTAAAAGTGTTTCAGTGGTAGTGAATTGCATTAATCTCTTTGAAGCAAATGTCTCGTTACTAAATCTAACTCATGATGCTATGTATAGTATCTCCCTCTTTTGGATAAGCAGCAAATAAATGCAGATGATTCAGAGTTTCCAAGCATGTTTGTTTATCTAGACAGAAACAGGGTAATGGTTATAGCTAACACTGAAGCAAAAAAAATTATAATGCAATTCCGGGTTGGCCCTGCACGATACTGCGTGCTGGGAACCCAGTTCACGGGTTATGATCGCCCGGGATTATTTATTAACGAGAAAGCTAAAATTTTGCGCCAAAGAGGTCACGTCCTTGTCTTCACGGGTAGATTATCAACTCATAGCTATAAGGGGAAAGATTCGCCCGGTACCTCTTTGTTGGCTAATAAAACATAATACGCGGTGTTAATCACGCCGAGGAGTCAAGCACTAGTCAAGACGCGTACACACTCATGTGAGGTGAATTGAATTGTTTCACGAAATAAGACGGTTGCCTGCATCAGCCCGTTTTCCACCATTAGCACTAGGAAACAAGGAGGTCAGGTTGCACTCTACTCTGCATCGAGGATAGGTCGGTTTGGACAGTGACAAACTACGTACAGACGAGCTCCTGTCCATGCCTGTTTTCCACCGCCATTAGCAATAGGAAACATAAAGACCAGGGCTTTTAAACGAGATCCGTTATAGATTTTGATTGCCCATTTCTGGAAAAAGGGAGGTGGTGCACCAATTCGTTTGATCAGGCGCTATTAGACGAGGCTCATTAAGAGTATCTCCAACAGCCGCGCGAAACGACGCGCGCGCGCGGTAAACGCAGCCTTTAGCGCGCGCGGGGCGTTTTGCTGCGCTCCAGCAGCGGCGGGAAAATCACGCGCGCGGGAACCGCTTGCGCGCGCGCGAAAAAACGCCAGCTCGCGCGTCATATTTTGCGCACCGCTTCCGGCGCGCCTATAAAATGCGGCGCGCGCCACGCGCCTCTCTCGCACCTCCTCTTCTCCTCTTCTCCTCTTCCTGCCACGCGCCGCTCCAGCGCCCCGCCACCGACGCGCCTCCGCCGCAGCGCCCCGCCACCGATGCGCCTCCGCCGCTCCAGCACCCCGCCACCGCCGCGCCGCCATGCCGCCGCGCCGCCGAGGAGCGTCCGGCTACCGCGGCGTCCGCCTGCGCCCCACCGGCGTCTACACCGCGGAGATACGCTCCGGCGGACTCCGGCTCGGCCTCGGCACGTACGAGACGGCGCGCCAGGCCGCCCGCGCGTACGACGCAGCGGCGTGGCGCCTAGGCCGGCCGCGCGGCCAGATGAACTTTCAAGATGTGTACACGCTCCAGCAAGCTCTCGACCTCGCCCCTCTGCCTCGTCTGCACACAACGGAAGACCGTGCGGAGCACGCCGAGCGGCAACGCCGCCTCCTCGTCGCTCAGGAGGACGAGCGGGTCATGGCGGAGTGGCGCCAGCGCCACCCGGAGGACATCGCCTACGAGCAGGCCTACTGGGCAAGGCGCCGCGCGGAGGACACGCAAAGGCGCCGCGAGAAGCGGTTGGAAAGGCGTCAGCGAAAGGCGTTGGCGAATGCGCAGTCCGACATCGTTGTAGCAGGTGGGCAGTCGTTCTTCACGCCGGACGATGATCGGTGGCTGGACATCTGGCTAGACACCTCGGACGACACCGCCGAGGATGATAGCGATGGTAGCGACGTAGAGTAGTTTCTATCTAGTTGCGCCGTAGTTTATCTATGCTTTCGAACTATCTATCTAGTTGCACCGATGTAAAATACCTTTGTATCGTTTTTTATTTATGCAATCTATCTAGTTTTTATTTTATCTATGCGTTCGAAAATTTAAAAAAATATTTTGTGCGCGCTGCATTTTTGCGCGCTGCATTTTAGCGCGGCTGCTGGAGCGGGCGCAGCGCGCCGCGCCAAACCAGGCGCGGCGCGCGCGCTAACAGGTTTTTTGCGCGCCGCGCTATAGCGCGGGTGTTGGAGATGCTCTAATGTGATGGAGAGCACACATCGGCTGCGCAGCGGCCTTCATTTTCAGGGTTAGCAATTGCTGTATCTAAGGTGGCCCCGTACTCCGTACAGAGACGGTATGTTAAAACCCGCTGCCTTGTGATGGAGGAGAGCACACACCACCACTCAGTCGATCGCCTCACTCTGCTCACGCAGGCGCGCGCCAAGAGAGAAGAGAGAGTGAAGGTTCAGCAGCTGATCGCAAATCAAGATGGAGGAGGCGCGCCGTCTCCTGCGAAGCCTCTCCCCGGTGCAGTCTGCCACGCCGCCCCAGTCCAACCATAAGAAGACCCCGTTGCCCAAGTGGGCGATTGCCGTCATTGCAATCTCCTCCTGCGTCGCCGCCTACGGCCTCGTCTACGGGTCACTTCGGGTGGTGGCGTGCAAGGCCAGGAGGCGTGGAGACGAAGAGAGGGCCAAAAGGTTCGACTCGAGGAATACGCCCGCAAAATGAACGGTTGGTTCAAGCTCCTCGTTGACCTTGCCAACCTCATCTGGAACTGCATCGACGGCTGAAAGGAACACCGGTACTTGCCTACTTACTAGTAGTACGTACGTATGCAGCGGATCTCCGCCGCCCAATAAGTCCAAAACCATGTATGAGCTCCATGCATGTCTAGTACTCTACCGTACTTATATGCTGTGTTTTAAGTGTGGCTGGAATGAATGGATGGATGGATGTAGTACTAGTAATATTGGTCTATGCTGTGTTTCATGTGTGATGAAGGGATGTGGATCAATATTCGCACAAACTTACTTATGGTTTCTACGTAAAAAGAATGTGGAAACAAGGGATTATTGGTTCGATCAGGATGGAAGGGCTCACCCCCTTGAAAATCAAGGGGGAGAAGAAAAGTAGTTAAGGAAGGTTTTACGTACGTAGATGTAGCGTGAGCGCGAATTTAGAACACCCAATCAACATGCATAGGGCTAGACATGTGGTAGCGAGTAGCAGGTATAGCAGCGGCGGTACCTTGAAGGTGATGTTCCTGGGGATGTCACGGCGAACGACGCCGAGCCGTACGTGCCGAGCGGGCGCCCCATCGGCCCGGCGGGCGTGTCCGCCGTGTCGTCCCACTACACAATCGTCTTGTCGGCGCCAGCGCCCTCCAGGGTGATGAACGCGCGCATGGACGATATTGTCATCTTCTCCCTGCGACCAAGGTTTGGAAAGCCAGAATTGTAAGACACGGCGAAAATCTTAGCCAAAATGCCACAGTAGTTCGAAGTTTTCAATAGTATAATTTTGTTTGAAGCATTCAGGGATAATGTGATAACGTGAGTATCGCTACGCTACAGCCAGTTACGAGTGGGCTTCTGATCTCGGTGGGCCTTTCCCTGACGCCCACGATTCCAGGAAACGCCTGCTTCCTCCTTCCCGTGAACCTCCGATCATGGCTGGCTGGATGCAGGCACGCATCTTCGGAGCTCGCCTCCAATGGAGCAAAGTAAACAGAGTTTTACAGTGGCAGAAACCAGGAGGACAGGAGCAATGCACGTACGTGTAGGTGCCGGCGTTGACCTTGATGACGACGGGGACGAGGTTGATGGTCGGGAGCGAGTCGACGGCGGCCTGGACGGACGTGAAGCCGCCGGCCGCAGGGTCCTTGTCGACGACGAGCGAGTAGGACGGGAAGGCGCGCGCGAGCGGCGCGTGTTGGAACGTGCTGTGCTTGAGGCCGCCCACGCACCGCACCCACCGCATGAACATCCGCTCCAGTTCCTCCGCCCGCGTCGCGTTCTCCGTGAACGGCCGGCCCGCCACCCTCCTGGGCCGCACGCCACGCGTGTGCCCGTCCACGCCCGACGCCACTGCGGCCACGGTGGCGATGCAGAGCAGGAGCCGGAGCCGGAGTGGATGTGCGGCCCAGGAGCATGGGCGGCATCGGGCGCGCGCCGATGCCACGCACGGCCAGTAGCTAACAATGCCGGCGCGGTGGTGACTGGACGATGATCGGGGAGCTGGAGCGGCGTGGCGAGGTTTGGTGTGCGGGGCAGGCGAAAAGGCAGGGGAGGGGGATTTAAGGAGCTCGAATGCTCGATCACGGGCGAGGAGAGAACACGAGGGGATCTTACGTGGAGTGGAGTGGAGTGGACTGACGCGGCACCACTCCGGCGGGTCACGGTTCACGAGCTGCCTAGTGAACATGGTACTTCGTTGGTTGTTTGTGGCGCCCTGGCTGCTTTGGGTACGTGAAGTACGGGATGCACGCTACGTACGGCTCTACACGATGCATGTGGTACGTGGCCTTCCCGTGCTCTCGCGTATCGATCCCACGACGCTCTTGATTCCGGACTTGCACGTGATCGCGACTTCCGCGCGCGCAAGGGCGTGTTCGCGACCAAACATCCGGGTGACATGATTGCGGAAGCAAGGCCCCGTAAAAGCAAGTAAAATGCGCGTAAGTTTAGCATTTTTCTTGCGGAAGCTCTAAAAACCTCCCTAGACATGTCTTGTAGACCGAGTTCAGTTTGACCAAAAATAGCGGCATGAACAATCTTCTCCCACACATTGCTAATGGCTTTCTCTTCTAGAACACATTATCTATGCAAACACTTAAGGGCATCTCAAACGCAGACCCTCAAATCTCCCGCATCCGTCCAGACTGTGATGTCCGAACCGCGGAAGCCATCCAATACGGTTGTGATCGGTCCGCGACACGACTCGGACGTATTTTCTTCCGCAAACCAGAGACAAACGTGGGGGGGTTTGCGGGAGTCCAAACCGCTCCTACGCCCGCTTCTGACCACCCCGGCCCACCCAAACCCCTCTTTCCTCGCCTGCATGCGTTCCCGCCTGGCGGCGCTGCCCGCGTTCATGCCGCTGTAGAGCGGACCGCTCCATATTGAAGACGGCTCAGGGCGGATGTGACCTCACACTGCCTCCGCCATTGAGGCGGTGCGCCGGCCGAGGGCACCGCCGCTGCATGCCCGACTGAGCACGCCTCCTCGCCGCTTTCAAACGCCTCCATTAAACTCGGGTGGAAGCCGAGGAACCTACTCCGGCATACGTCCGTTCATGCAACAACGGGCAAGCTCATACCATTCGCCCTCTATTTAAACGAGGCCAGATGTTGGGCAAGAATCGCACCACTCCGTCGCCCCCAATCTCCTTCTTCCACCATTTTCTCCACCCTTTCGATGGTATCCGACGAGCAGGAAGAGCAGTTCTCCAGCATAAAAGTCGGCTGGGTGGCCAACCGAGTTGGCCGCATATGAGCTGGGGTGCCGGATGTCCGGGGCGCCAAATCCGTGGACGAACTCGATGAACTAGGTGGGGAAAAGAAAATTTTGGGGCAAAATTCGAGGAATTTCGTGGATGGAAATTGGGGACAATTTGAGGGAAGCTAGATCCACTAGTAACACAGCAAATCGAGTGATCAAATCCAACAGAACATCATCACACCAACAAATCACAAAAAAAATTAGTAGTGCTATTTTTGTGGGGATTTTTGAAATTGGGAAAAAACACACAAATTTGGGGCTAGAAAATGGAGGGGAAGAACTCCAAGTTGTGAATCAACGTGGCTCTGATCCAAGATGATGTAGGGTGGAACCATATGAGGTTGATATTTTCACACTTGGAGGGGGAAAGAGAGAAAATCAAAGAACACAAGAAGAACTCTCAGATAGACTTGATCCAATCACACATGTGCTAGATCCACATACACAAAGAGGATACAAATGTCCAAATCCAACAAAGGGGGATACAAAAGGGGAACTAGTTCATCTCAATGCTAGAAGGAAGGATGCATTGAATCCATGAAGGATCTTCCCACAAGGGTGTTGGGTAACGTAGTAATTTCAAAAAATTTCCTACGCACACGCAAGATCATGGTGATGTATAGCAACGAGAGGGGAGAGTGTTGTCTACGTACCCTCGTAGACCGAAGCGGAAGCGTTGACGCAACGTAGAGGAAGTAGTCGTACGTCTTCCCGATCCAACCGATCCAAGCATCGTTACTCCGGCACCTCCGAGTTCTTGACACACGTACAGCTCGATGACGCACCCCGAACTCCGATCCAGCAGAGGTACGGGGAGGAGTTCCGTCAGCACGACGGCGTGGTGACGATCTTGATGTTCAACTGTCGCAGGGCTTCGCCTAAGCACCGCTACAATATGACCGAGGTGTAATATCGTGGAGGGGGGCACCGCACACGGCTAAGGAACGATCACGATGATCAACTTGTGTGTCTATGGGGTGCCCCTACCCCCGTATATAAAGGAGGAGAGGAGGAGGGGGCCGACCAAGAGGGGAGGCGCGCCCTAGGGGGGGCAAACCTACTCCAAGTAGGTTTGGCCCCCCTTTCCTATTAGGAGTAGAAGAGGGAAGGAAGAGAGGGGAGGGAAGAAGGAAAGGGGGGGCCGGACCCCCTCCCAATTCGGATTGGGCTTGGGAGGGGGGGCGCCCCCTCCTTTGCTCCTTCTTCCTCCCTTCCACCAAGGCCCAATAAGGCCCATATACTTACCGGGGGGTTCCGGTAACCTCCCGGAACTCCGGTATAATCCCAATCTCATCCGGAACCTTTCCGGTGTCCAAATATATCCGTCCAATATATCAATCTTTATGTCTCGACCATTTAGAGACTCCTCGTCATGTCCATGATCACATCCGGGACTCCGAACAACCTTCGGTACATCAAAATACATAAACTCATAATAAAACTGTCATCGAAACTTTAAGCGTGCGGACCCTACGGTTCGAGAACAATGTAGACATGACCGAGACACGTCTCCGGTCAATAACCAATAGCGGGACCTAGATGCCCATATTGGTTCCTACATATTCTACGAAGATCTTTATCGGTCAGACCGCATAACAACATACGTTGTTCCCTTTGTCATCGGTATGTTACTTGCCCGAGATTCGATCGTCGGTATCCAATACCTAGTTCAATCTCGTTACCGGCAAGTCTCTTTACTCGTTCCATAATACATCATCTCGCAACTAACTCATTAGTTGCAATGCTTGCAAGGCTTAAGTGATGTGCATTACCGAGAGGGCCCAGAGATACCTCTCCGACATTCGGAGTGACAAATCCTAATCGTGAAATACGCCAACTCAACAAGTACCTTTGGAGACACCTGTAGAGCACCTTTATAATCACCCAGTTATGTTGTGACGTTTGGTAGCACACAAAGTGTTCCTCCGGTAAACGGGAGTTGCATAATCTCATAGTCATAGGAACATGTATAAGTCATGAAGGAAGCAATAGCAACATACTAAACGATCGGGTGCTAAGCTAACGGAATGGGTCATGTCAATCAGATCATTCAACTAATGATGTGATCTTGTTAATCAAATAACAACTCCTTGTTCATGGTTAGGAAACATAACCATCTTTGATTAACAAGCTAGTCAAGTAGAGGCATACTAGTGACACTCTGTTTGTCTATATATTCACACATGTATTATGTTTCCGGTTAATACAATTCTAGCATGAATAATAAACATTTATCATGATATAAGGAAATAAATAATAACTTTATTATTGCCTGTAGGGCATATTTCCTTCAGTCTCCCACTTGCACTAGAGTCAATAATCTAGATTACATAGTAATGATTCTAACACCCATGGAGTCTTGGTGTTGATCATGTTTTGCTCGTGGAAGAGGCTTAGTCAACGGGTCTGCAACATTCAGATCTGTATGTATTTTGCAAATCTCTATGTCTCCCACCTGGACTAGATCCCGGATGGAATTGAAGCGTCTCTTGATGTGCTTGGTTCTCTTGTGAAATCTGGATTCCTTCGCTAAGGCAATCGCTCCAGTATTGTCACAAAAGATTTTCATTGGACCCGATGCACTAGGTATGACACCTAGATCGGATATGAACTCCTTCATCCAGACTCCTTCATTGGCTGCTTCCGAAGCAGCTATGTATTCTGCTTCACACATAGATCCCGCCACGACGCTTTGCTTTGAACTGCACCAACTGACAGCTCCACCGTTTAATGTAAACACGTATCCGGTCTGTGATTTAGAATCATCCGGATCAGTGTCAAAGCTTGCATCAACGTAACCATTTACGATGAGCTCTTTGTCACCTTCATACACGAGAAACATATCCTTAGTCCTTTTCAGGTACTTCAGGATGTTCTTGACCGCTGTCCAGTGATCCACTCCTGCATTACTTTGGTACCTCCCTGCTAAACTTATAGCAAGGCACACATCAGGTTTGGTACACAACATTGCATACATGATAGAGCCTATGACTGAAGCATAGGGAACATTTTTCATTTCCTCTCTATCTTCTGCAGTGGTCGGGCTTTGAGTCTTACTCAACTTCACACCTTGCAATACAGGCAAGAACCCTTTCTTTGCTTGATCCATTTTGAACTTCTTCAAAACTTTGTCAAGGTATGTGCTTTGTGAAAGTCCAATTAAGCGTTTTGATCTATCTCTATAGATCTTAATGCCCAATATGTAAGCAGCTTCACCGAAGTCTTTCATTGAAAAACTTTTATTCAAGTATCCCTTTATGCTATCCAGAAATTCTATATCATTTCCAATCAATAATATGTCATCCACATATAATATTAGAAATGCTACAGAGCTCCCACTCACTTTCTTGTAAATACAGGCTTCTCCAAAAGTCTGTATAAACCCAAATGCTTTGATCACACTATCAAAACGTTTATTCCAACTCCGAGAGGCTTGCACCAGTCCATAAATGGATCGCTGGAGCTTGCACACTTTGTTAGCTCCCTTTGGATCGATAAAACCTTCTGGTTGCATCATATACAACTCTTCCTCCAGAAATCCATTCAGGAATGCAGTTTTTACATCCATTTGCCAAATTTCATAATCATAAAATGCGGTAATTGCTAACATGATTCGGACAGACTTAAGCATCGCTACGGGTGAGAAGGTCTCATCGTAGTCAACCCCTTGAACTTGTCGAAAACCTTTTGCAACAAGTCGAGCTTTGTAGACAGTAACATTACCGTCAGCTTCAGTCTTCTTCTTGAAGATCCATTTATTCTCAATTGCTTGCCGACCATCGGGCAAGTCAACCAAAGTCCATACTTTGTTCTCATACATGGATCCCATCTCAGATTTCATGGCTTCAAGCCATTTTGCGGAATCTGGGCTCACCATCGCTTCTTCATAGTTCATAGGTTCATCATGATCTAGTAGCATGACTTCCAGAATAGGATTACCGTACCACTCTGGTGCGGATCTTACTCTGTTTGACCTACGAGGTTCTGTATTAACTTGATCTGAAGTTCTATGATCATCATCATCAACTTCCTCACTAGTTGGTTTTGACGTCACAGAAACCGGTTCCTGTGATGTTTTATTTTCCAACAAGGGAGTAGGTATAGTTACCTCATCAAGTTCTATTTTCCTCCCACTCACTTCTTTAGAGAGAAACTCCTTCTCTAGAAAGGATCCATTCTTAGCAACGAATGTCTTGCCTTCGGATCTGTGATAGAAGGTGTACCCAACTGTCTCCTTTGGGTATCCTATGAAGACACATTTCTCTGATTTGGGTTCGAGCTTATCAGGTTGAAGCTTTTTCACATAAGCATCGCAGCCCCAAACTTTAAGAAACGACAACTTTGGTTTCTTGCCAAACCATAGTTCATAAGGTGTCATCTCAAAGGATTTTGATGGTGCCCTATTTAACGTGAATGTGGCTGTCTCTAAAGCATAACCCCAAAACGATAGCGGTAAATCTGTAAGAGACATCATAGATCGCACCATATCAAGTAAAGTACGATTATGACGTTCGGACACACCATTATGCTGTGGTGTTCCGGGTGGCGTGAGTTGCGAAACTATTCCACATTGTTTTAAGTGTAGACCAAACTCGTAACTCAAATATTCTCCTCCACGATCAGATCGTAGAAACTTTATTTTCTTGTTACGATGATTTTCAACTTCACTCTGAAATTCTTTGAACTTTTCAAATGTTTCAGACTTATGCTTCATTAAGTAGATATACCCATATCTGCTTAAATCATCTGTGAAGGTGAGAAAATAACGATATCCGCCACGAGCCTCAACATTCATCGGACCACATACATCTGTATGTATGATTTCTAATAAATCTGTTGCTCTCTCCATAGTACCGGAGAACGGTGTTTTGGTCATCTTGCCCATGAGGCACGGTTCGCAAGTACCAAGTGATTCATAATCAAGTGGTTCCAAAAGACCATCAGTATGGAGTTTCTTCATGCGCTTTACACCGATATGACCTAAACGGCAGTGCCACAAATAAGTTGCACTATCATTATCAACTCTGCATCTTTTGGCTTCAACACTATGAATATGTGTATCACTACTATCGAGATTCATCAAAAATAAACCACTCTTCAAGGGTGCATGACCATAAAAGATATTACTCATATAAATAGAACAACCATTATTCTCTGATTTAAATGAATAACCGTCTCGCATCAAACAAGATCCAGATATAATGTTCATGCTCAACGCTGGCACCAAATAACAATTATTTAGGTCTAATACTAATCCCGAAGGTAGATGTAGAGGTAGCGTGCCGACTGCGATCACATCGACTTTGGAACCATTTCCCACGCGCATCGTCACATCGTCCTTTGCCAGTGTTCGCTTAATCCGTAGTCCCTGTTTCGAGTTGCAAATATTAGCAACAGAACCAGTATCAAATACCCAGGTGCTACTGCAAGCTCTAGTAAGGTACACATCAATAACATGTATATCACATATACCTTTGTTCACCTTGCCATCCTTCTTATCCGCCAAATACATGGGGCAGTTCCGCTTCCAGTGACCAGTCTGCTTGCAGTAGAAGCACTCAGTTTCAGGCTTAGGTCCAGATTTGGGTTTCTTCTCTTGAGCAGCAACTTGTTTGCTGTTCTTCTTGAAGTTCCCCTTCTTCTTCCCTTTGCCCTTTTTCTTGAAACTAGTGGTCTTGTTGACCATCAACACTTGATGCTCCTTCTTGATTTTTACCTCAGCAGCCTTTAGCATTGCGAAGAGCTCGGGAATCGTCTTATCCATCCCTTGCATATTATAGTTCATCACGAAGCTCTTGTAGCTTGGTGGAAGTGATTGGAGAATTCTGTCAATGACGCTATCATCCGGAAGAGTAACTCCCAGTTGAATCAAGTGATTACAATACCCAGACATCTTGAGTATGTGCTCACTGACAGAACTATTCTCCTCCATCTTGCAGCTATAGAATTTATTGGAGACTTCGTATCTCTCAATCCGGGCATTCTTCTGGAATATTAACTTCAACTCCTGGAACATCTCATATGCTCCATGACGTTCAAAACGTCGTTGAAGTCCCGGTTCTAAGCCGTAAAGCATGGCACATTGAACTATCGAGTAGTCATCAGCTTTGCTCTGCCAGACGTTCTTAACGTCGTCAGTTGCATCAGCAGCAGGCCTGGCACCCAGCGGTGCTTCCAGGACGTAATTTTTCTGTGCAGCAATGAGGATAATCCTCAAGTTACGAACCCAGTCCGCGTAGTTTCTACCATCATCTTTCAACTTAGCTTTCTCAAGGAACGCATTAAAATTCAACGGAACAACAGCACGGGCCATCTATCTACAATCAACATAGACAAGCAAGATACTATCAGGTACTAAGTTCATGATAAATTTGAAGTTCAATTAATCATATTACTTAAGAACTCCCACTTAGACAGACATCTCTCTAGTCATCTAAGTGATTACGTGACCCGAATCAACTAAACCATAACCAATCATCATGTGAGATGGAGTAGTTTTCAATGGTGAACATCTTATGTTGATCATATCTACTATATGATTCACGCTCGACCTTTCGGTCTCCGTGTTCCGAGGCCATATCTGCATATGCTAGGCTCGTCAAGTTTAACCTGAGTATTCTGCGTGTGCAAAACTGGCTTGCACCCGTTGTAGATGGACGTAGAGCTTATCACACCCGATCATCACGTGGTGTCTGGGCACGACGAACTTTGGCAACGGTGCATACTCAGGGAGAACACTTCTTGATAATTTTTAGTGAGAGATCATCTTAAAATGCTACCGTCAATCAAAGCAAGATAAGATGCATAAAGGATAAACATCACACACAATCAATATAAGTGATATGATATGGCCATCATCATCTTGTGCTTGTGATCTCCATCTCCGAAGCACCATCATGATCACCATTGTCACCGGCGCGACACCTTGATCTCCATCATAGCATCATTGTCGTTTACGCCATCTATTGCTTCTACGACTATCGCTACCGCTTAGTGATAAAGTAAAGCAATTACAGGGCGTTTGCATTTCATACAATAAAGCGACAACCATATGGCTCCTGCCAGTTGCCGATAACTTTGGTTACAAAACATGATCATCTCATACAAAATATAGCATCACGTCTTGGCCATATCACATCAGAACATGCCCTGCAAAAACAAGTTAGACGTCCTCTACTTTGTTGTTGCAAGTTTTACGTGGCTGCTACGGGCTTAAGCAAGAACCAATCTCACCTACGCATCAAAACCACAACGATAGTTTGTCAAGTTGATGCTGTTTTAACCTTCGCAAGGACCGGGCGTAGCCACACTCGGTTCAACTAAAGTTGGAGAAACTGACACCCGCTAGTCACCTGTGTGCAAAGCACGGCGGTAAAACCAGTCTCGCGTAAGCGTACGCGTAATGTCGGTCCGGGCCGCTTCATCCAACAATACCGCCGAACCAAAGTATGACATGCTGGTAAGCAGTATGACTTATATCGCCCACAACTCACTTGTGTTCTACTCGTGCATATAACATCAAACCATAAAACCTAGGCTCGGATGCCACTGTTGGGTAACGTAGTAATATCAAAAAAATTCCTACGCACACGCAAGATCATGGTGATGTATAGCAACGAGAGGGGAGAGTGTTGTCTACGTACCCTCGTAGACCAAAGCGGAAGCGTTGACACAACGTAGAGGAAGTAGTCGTACGTCTTCCCGGTCCAACCGATCCAAGCACCGTTACTCCGGCACCTCCGAGTTCTTGACACACGTACAACTCGATGACACACCCCGAACTCCGATCCAGCAGAGGTACGGGGAGGAGTTCCGTCAGCACGACGGCATGGTGACGATCTTGATGTTCAACTATTGCAGGGCTTCACCTAAGCACCGCTACAATATGACCGAGGTGTAATATCGTGGAGGGGGGCACCGCACACGGCTAAGGAACGATCACGATGATCAACTTGTGTGTCTATGGGGTGCCCCTACCCTCGTATATAAAGGAGGAGAGGAGGAGGGGGCCGGCCAAGAGGGGAGGCGCGCCCTAGGGGGGGCAAACCTACTCCAAGTAGGTTTGGCCCCCCTTTCCTATTAGGAGTAGGAGAGGGAAGGAAGAGAGGGGAGGGAAGAAGGAAAGGGGGGGCCGGACCCCCTCCCAATTCGGATTGGGCTTGGGGGGGGGGGGCGCCCCCTCCTTTGCTCCTTCTTCCTCCCTTCCACCAAGGCCCAATAAGGCCCATATACTTACCGGGGGGTTCCGGTAACCTCCCGGAACTCCGGTATAATCCCAATCTCATCCGGAACCTTTCCGGTGTCCAAACATATCCGTCCAATATATCAATCTTTATGTCTCGACCATTACGAGACTCCTCGTCATGTCCGTGATCACATCCGGGACTCCGAACAACCTTCGGTACATCAAAATACATAAACTCATAATAAAACTGTCATCGAAACTTTAAGCATGCGGACCCTACGGTTCGAGAACAATGTAGACATGACCGAGACAAGTCTCCGGTCAATAACCAATAGCGGGACCTGGATGCCCATATTGGTTCCTACATATTCTACGAAGATCTTTATCGGTCAGACCGCATAACAACATACGTTGTTCCCTTTGTCATCGGTATGTTACTTGCCCGAGATTCGATCGTCGGTATCCAATACCTAGTTCAATCTCGTTACCGGAAAGTCTCTTTACTCGTTCCGTAATACATCATCTCGCAACTAACTCATTAGTTGCAATGCTTGCAAGGCTTAAGTGATGTGCATTAGCGAGAGGGCCCAGAGATACCTCTCCGACATTCGGAGTGACAAATCCTAATCTCGAAATACGCCAACTCAACAAGTACCTTTGGAGACACCTGTAGAGCACCTTTATAATCACCCAGTTACGTTGTGACGTTTGGTAGCACACAAAGTGTTCCTTCGGTAAACGGGAGTTGCATAATCTCATAGTCATAGGAACATGTATAAGTCATGAAGGAAGCAATAGCAACATACTAAACGATCGGGTGCTAAGCTAACGGAATGGGTCATGTCAATCAGATCATTCAACTAATGATGTGATCTCGTTAATCAAATAACAACTCCGTGTTCATGGTTAGGAAACATAACCATCTTTGATTAACAAGCTAGTCAAGTAGAGGCATACTAGTGACACTCTGTTTGTCTATATATTCACACATGTATTATGTTTCCGGTTAATACAATTCTAGCATGAATAATAAACATTTATCATGATATAAGGAAATAAATAATAACTTTATTATTGCCTCTAGGGCATTTTTCCTTCAAAGGGGGTCTTCAATCCACTTGGGGGATCTTCTCCTAGGAGGTCTGGGTCTCCATGGAGTAGGGGTAAGTGGATGAGCAAAGCTCTATCTCCAAGATGAGCTATCACAATTCTAACTAGGAGGAAGGAGAGGTCTATATATAGTGCTAGTACAAGTTGGGGCGAGTTGGAGGGGTACATGGGCCGGCGGCCCATTCACTGTGTGCAGATAGGGGCTAGATGTCCGGGAGTCGGGCCTGATGTCTGGGCCTTCACGTTGGGCTAGAAGTCCGGGCTGGCGGGGCTGATTTTGGTTGCTCTCTGTATAGGGAAGAGCCGGATTTCCGAGCTGGTGCCGGATGTCCGGGGCCGTCGGACCGGATGTCTGGGGCCAGGCCAGATGTCCGGGCCCTGTAGCTTCTATTGCTGGGCTGCCGCTGTCGCTAAGGTCTCTAGGGGCCGGATGTCCGGAGCCTGTAGGGTTTTCAGTGATCCTTTTCATCAGTCCTCTTCATCCATGCACTTGGGGACTTGTCCATCTCCACGAGCATCTCCGAGAGGGTGTTCTTCATACCTAATCACATATAGCATCCCGCCTTTAGGTAGTAGCCATGTCTCACATGGGTCATACGGAATATCAGTAAGGAGAGATGTCACCTCGGTCTCGAGAGCTCTTGCACATGCTCATGTCATCAGTCCACTTGGCACTTGAGGAGGCGTAGGTAGGTCCATGTGCATGACCATAGGGTGCTCCGCATCAAGCATCCTCAGAGCAGCCGTGCACTTCTGCTTGGCCGAGAAAGAGATTTGGCCGCAACAATCCTTTGTGAGCTTCAAGTAGTCGTCGTGTGCCTCCACTCCCTCCACAATGCGCAAAAACAATGATTTCCACATGCGAAAACGGCGACGAAACCATGGATTATCCAGGAAAGTAGGTTTGAGAGCAAAGTAGTCCCTGTACATTAGCTTTGCTGCGGACACCCTGTCCCGGGTTATCACTCTTCTTCCTTTGATTGAGCCCTTGAAGTTGAGAATATGCTCCACTTGCCGATCCATTTCCTCTTGCATGCTTGTGACGCCCCCGATTCGACCGTACACTAATCATACACACAAATGTGTACGATCAAGATCAGGGACTCACGATGTTGGGGATATTACTACTGAGTATAAACTGGCCAGGAGGGGCCGGGTTATACCCATAATGAGTTATTTATTTGAAGCCAATGAAGACAAGGAGTATGGCGCTTTACGGAGGAGATCTAACACGGAGGCCCAGGGCCCAAAGGCAGATTAGGGCCCGTAGACATAAACCGCCATATGATATGTAACTTGTATTGTAAGATAAGAAAGAATAGAAACCGAGCCGGACACATTGATGATTCGGCCTCGGGATTCTGTAAACCGCCGAGCGTCAACCTGTGTATATAAAGGGACGACTCGGTGGTGGTTTAGGGACAACAAACAACAACTCGAGAGCCAGGCATACCGGGTTCGCTCCCTGGTCATCGAAACCCTAGCAATTCCACATCAACTAGATTAGGCCTTTACCTTCATTGCAAGGCGCCGAACCAGTATAACTCCTTGTGTCCTTTGTCCCGCTTTAACCCCTTTAAGCTAACCCGTCGCGATGGCTCCACGACTAAGTCCTTTCATTAGGACATCCGCCGTGACAAAACCACAACAGTTAGCGCCCATTGTGGGGCTTTCGCACGATGGTTTCGAGTTCTTAGAGGGCAGCTTCGAAGGGCTCAAGGGATATGCTATGGGCCGGATGACCAAGAGTCGTCGCGACAAGCTCTACATCGACGACGCAGGCTGGGGCCCCGAGGCCGGCTCAATTGAGTACCGATACCGGGTCCCCTTTGGCGGCATTCACGTTTTCATTGGCAAGATCGGTGAACTGGGCCCTGAGCCGGACATCTGCACCGACCTCGTCGAAACGGCTTAGCGTGCGAGACCCGCCCGAGTTCAGCCTGCCATGAAGCGTGCCTTCGTGGGAGTCATCCATGCAGCGGGATCTGAGGTTAGATCGGCATCTGGTGGTGAGACTGTCGTTTACTCTGATGACAAGTCATCTACCGGAGAGACCGAGTCATTGTTCCAGTTGCAAGATGGCCGGATTGGGGGTTGTTCCGATGGCGACAGTATTCCGGACCCCTTTGATCCATCGAGCCGGGTTGTGATCTTCATGGCCGGTACACAGCCGGCGCAGCACTCCTCGACTGCAGCGGCAATGGTTTCCGGATTAGCAGCGGCGACAGCAGCCGGGGCAGGAGGCCCTGCGCGACCGCCGGCTCAGGTTTTATCTGATTTATTTGATGCTTTGGCAGTGCTGCTGGCAGAAGTTAACCCGGCGAATCAGGATGAGCATAACGCAGAAATCACGAAGGTGAAGGATCATATAACTCAAGCCAAGGCGGACCTAGCAGCTGAGGACACCAGGATGGCTGCATAACGGGCCGAGTTGGATGCACAGGCTTACCGACTTATGTTAGATCAGAGCACGTCAAATGATGTCATGAGGATAAGGTACCGATCTCACTCACCTCCGGTTTATGAGGCAAGGAATCTCTTTGACACGCCAGGAGCAGGAACCAGTAACCTGCCAGTGGTAAACCGGCGGAGGCACCGGGAAAGGGAGCGCCGATTCAGTCGCATCCGATGGACCCACCTCGTCAGAACAATGTCCTGTCGCAGCACGTCTCAACGCCTCCGGGTCATTACTCTAACCCGTTGGATAACATAGTCGCCGCTGCTTCATGATTGGCAGCTCTCCTGATCGAAGGCGAGTCCCCAGTAGCGGTCGAGACACGACGGGCTAGAGAGCTCCTTCAGACGGCTTTGACTCAGCAGCAGGCTTATTCATACAGCCGCGAAAGGATTCATTCTACTCCCCGCCCAAGCCGGAGTTACAGCAGGCACATGGATGAACTGGCTATGTCGAGCAGTGCGCGGAATTGTAACCCGCCTCGAGGGCATAATCCGATGGGCGGTGGGGCCAATGCTCAGGATGTGGTGGATCATGGCAGGGCACGTCGAGAAGCTGATTTAGCAGCACAGTACGCGGCCCGTCAGCTTACTCCGGTTCGCCCAACAACTTCGGTGGAACCAAGAGTTACCTCCAGTTCTTTGGGGGTGCCGTGCCTCGTCCCATCTCTACGTAATGTACGGCTGCCCAAGGATTTCAAGGGTCCACGTAAGGTGCCCAATTACACTGCCGATTTATCCCCCGAGTCATGGGTCAAGAGTTATGAGATGGCGATGGAGATGCTGGATGTGGATGATGCGGCATGTGCTAAATATTTCACCATGATGTTGGAGGGAACAACTCGCACTTGGTTGAAAAACTTACCAGCTAATTCCATTGGGTCATGGGCCGAGTTAAGGGCCCGGTTTATCCAGAATTTCAAGGACACATGCAAACAGCCCATGTCAATTGTGGACTTAGCTGCTTGTGTCCAAGAGGAAGGAGAATCGACAACCCATTGGGTATGCCGGGTTTCTGAAATCTTGCATTCATCGGACCGCATCAACGCTGATACAACAGTGTTAACACTGGAAGGCAATTGCCGGTTTGCGACTCTGAAGCTAAAGTTGGGATGACTCAAATGCCACTGCAATGACATGGGGACGCTTATGGCAGCTCTGGTTAAGTATGCCAACTCTGATAGTACCAAGGACCCTGAGTATGACGATGACAAGTCGGGAAAGGGAAAAAAGAGCGGTAGCACCAAAGGGCAGCAGCATAACCCGGCGGGTCATGGAAACAGCGGTAAGCGTAAAGCGGATAACAGTTTAGATTTTGTGGCTAACACTAACACGCAGGATAATGGCCAGCGTTGTAAGGGTAAACCGCCCCCGCGGAGTGGAGGAGCAGGTCCCAACCTTGAGCGCATGTTAAACCAACCTTGCCCAAAGCATGGGTCGCGAGAAAGGCGAGCCACACATCTCTGGAAGGATTGCTTTATTATGCGGGAGTTCAAAAATTCGGATCTTTTCCGATATGATCATGGACCGTCCGGCGGTTCAGGACCCAGTTCTCATGGGCCGGGTTATGGTGGAGGTAGTTCCGGCTTAGGATTTCAAGGTAATCAAAGAGGACATGGCAATCAAGGCAGTCAGGGCAACCAGGGCGGTTATAAACATCAGGGGAGTCAGCAGCAGCAGCAGCAGTCGGGTTACCAGAGCAACCCGAAGTAGTTGAAAAGTGGGCAGTATCATGTCTTCACCACTAGCCTGTGCAAGCGTGACCAGAAGCTGCATAAAAGGGAAGTGAACTCCGTTGGATCGGCGGTGCCCCGTTACTTGCACTGGTCTAAACAGCCCATTGTGTGGAGTCGAGAGGATCATCCGCCCCGGGTTGATAATCCGGGTCATCTGGCATTGGTAGTGGCACCTAAGGTGGAAGGATATAAGTTCACCAAGGTACTTATGGATGGGGGGAGTAGTATCAATATCCTTTATTATGAAACCTTCCATCGCATGGGGTTAACAGATAAAAATCTTAAACCGTCAAACACCGTTTTTCATGGTGTGGTGCCGGGTAAATCGGCGTATCCAGTTGGTAAGATAGCTCTGGAGGTTGCTTTTGGAGATGAGCATGATTCAAGATCAGAAACATTGACTTTTGAGGTGGTGAAGATCAAGAGCCCATATCATCCCCTGTTTGGACGGCCGGCTTATGCCAAGTTCATGGCGAGGCCCTGTTATGTTTATCTGCAGCTCAAGATGCCGGGTCATAAGGGGACCATCACAGTACATGGAAGCCGTAAGATCGCTTTGGAATGTGAAGAAGGTGATGCGGCTTATGCTGAGTCGGTTTGTGCAGCAGAGGAGTTGAAGTTCTACAAAGACAATGTTGATCCGGTGGATATGACTTCTTTGAAAAAGCCAACTACACAGCATGATCCGACCTTGAAGTTTAAATCGGCTGATGAGACTAAGCTAGTTGATTTTGTTCCTGGCAATTCATCCAAGCAGTTTAGCATCAACACTAACTTGGATCCGAAATAGGAAAGCGCGCTCATCGAGTTCATCCGTGAGAACCGGGACATCTTTCTGTGGAAACCTTCCGACATGCCAGGTGTAACGAGGGAACGCGCTGAGCACACTCTTAATGTCGATCCCAAGTTTAAATCGGTTAAGCAGTTTCTCCGCCGGTTCAATAAGAAAAACGCAAGGCCATTGGTGAGGAGGTAGCCAGGCTCTTAGCGGCTAGATTTATTATAGAAGTATTTCATCCTGAGTGGTTGGCTAATCCGGTTCTAGTGCTTAAGAAGAATGACACTTGGTGTATGTGTGTGGACTACACAGATTTGAACAAGGCTTGTCCAGCGGATACTTTTGCCCTCCCTCGTATTGATCAAATCATTGATGCTATGGCGGGTTGTGAGCGTTTGAGTTTTCTGGATGCTTATTCTGGTTATCATCAGATCAAAATGGTAGTTAAGGACCAGGAGAAGACAACTTTTATAACCCCCTTTGGAGCCTTTTGCTATGTATCTATGCCTTTTGGGCTCAAGAGTGCCCAAACGACTTACCAGCGTTGTGTGCAGAATTGTCTTCATAATCAGATTGGGCGCAATGTTCATGCTTATGTGGATGATATTGTGGTGAAGTCCCGAAAGGAGGAGACATTGATAGATGACTTGAAGGAGACTTTTGATAACCTCCGGGTTTATAAGATGATTCTTAATCCAGCAAAGTGTGTCTTTGGTGTACCGGCAGGCAAGCTCTTGGGCTTTCTGGTGTCTAACAGGGGGATTGAAGCTAATCCGGAGAAAATCAAGGCTATTACTTCCTTGGCTAAACCGAAGTGTATCAATGATGTTCAACGCTTGGCAGGCCGGATTGCAGCCTTAAGCCGGTTTATCAGTCTCCTTGGGGAGAAGGCCATCCCTTTGTATCAGATGCTGAAGAAGATGGATGACTTCATCTGGAGTGATGCCGCCAATGAAGCATTTGAGGATCTAAAGCGGCAGCTAGCTGAGCCACCTGTCCTTGCTGCTCCTGTTGATAAAGAGCCCTTGTTGTTATATGTGGCTGCTAATACCCGGGCAGTTAGTGTGGTTATTGTGGTAGAGCGCAAGGACGCTGGAAAGGAGTATCCGGTTCAGCGGCCGGTTTATTATACCAGTGAGGTGCTTATTGAGTCCAAGCAGAGGTACCCACATTGGCAGAAGCTGGTGTATGGAGCTTTCATGGCGAGCCGGAAGCTTAAGCAATATTTTTAGGGTCATCCCATCACTATGGTCAGTTCTGCTCCTTTGGGGGATATAATCCAGAACAGGGAAGCAACTGACCAGGTTGCCAAATGGGCCATTGAGCTTGGGCCTCATGGGTTAAAATATATGCCTCGGACGGCAATCAAGTCTCAAGCGCTGGTGGATTTCATCAATGACTGGACAGAGTTACAGGCGCCAGAAGATAATCCGGATCATACTTATTGGACTATTCATTTTGATGGGTCCAGGCAATTGGAGGGCTCGGGGGCTGGATTCGTATTAACTTCCCCACGAGGTGATAAGTTTTGTTATGTTCTTCGTTTAATGTTCCCTTGCACTAACAATGCAGCTGAATATGAGGCTTTACTCCATGGTCTTCGAATGGCTAAGGAGATGAATTTAAGCCGGGTTAAGTGCTTCGGTGACTCGGACCTGGTGGCTCAACAAGTGTCTGGTACTTGGGACTCCAAGGACCCGCTCATGGCAGCATGTCATCGAGAGGTGGATATTGTTGTAGGTCAGTTCAAAGGTTATCAGGTTGATCATGTGGACCGGCGGAAGAACGAAGCGGCGGACGCTTTAAGCCGTTTGGGTTCCCAACGTAAACTGGTTCCACCCAACGTCTTTCTGGATGTGCTACATAATCTGTCGGTCAAGCTCCCCACAGAGGAGGATCTGGCTGTTCCTGATCCGGAGGCTCAGTTGGTGGTGGCTCTTCATATCATCCCGGATTGGACGATCCCATATTTGGCGTATATGAACCGGGGCGAGTTACCGGAGGATGAAACTTTGGCCAGGCAGATAACCGACGGTCCAAGTCAATGACTATTGTCAATGGAGAATTGCATCATTGCAGTGTGACAGGGGCGTTTCAGCGTTGCGTGTCTCCTGAAGAAGGCCGTGAGATTTTGCGTGAGATCCATGAAAGAGATTGTGGTCACCACGCCGGTTCAAAGTCTCTGGTAGCCAAGGCTTTTTGTCATGGTTTCTATTGGCTGACGGCTCATGCTGATGCTGAAGACTTGGTCAAAAAGTGTGACAGTTGTCAGAAATTTTCATGCCGAGCTCATGTTCTGGCTCAAGAACTAAGGATGATTCCAACCACTTGGCCATTTGCGACTTGGGGGCTGGATATGGTTGGGCCCTTTAAGAGATCCAAGGATAAGAAGACCCACCTTTTGGTGGCGGTTGATAAGTTCACTAAGTGGGTGGAAGCAGAGCCAATCAGTAAGTGTGATGCAGCCACGGTGGTTCAATTCATCAAGAAGGTGATTTCCGGTTTGGTTTTCCACACAACATCATAACTGATAATGGTACTAACCTGTCCAAGGGTGCTATGAAAGAATTTTGTCAACGTGAGCACATCCGGCTTGACGTATCATCAGTGGCTCACCCCCAATCTAATGGTAAAGCGGAGAGAGCCAATCAAGAGATCTTGAGAGGCATCAAAGCCCGGCTCATGGTTCCTTTGCAACGGACGCCGGGTTGTTGGGTGGAGGAGTTACCTTCTATGTTATGGAGCATCAATACCACACCCAACAGATCTACGGGTTACATGCCTTTTTTCATGGTTTACGGAGAAGAGGCGGTTCTCCCTAGTGACATCCGTCATGACTCGCCTCATGTGGCGGCTTATGTCGAAGCTGACAATGAGAAGGCATGACAGGAAGCACTTGACCTGTTAGATGAGGAGCGTGACATTGCAGCAGCCCGTTCGGCGATTTATCAGCAGGATCTGCGTTGTTATCACAGCCGCCGGGTTAGAACCAGAACTTTTCAGGAAGGCGATCTGGTGCTCCGACTCATCTAGGATCAGACTGATATGCACAAGTTATCCCCGCCTTGGGAAGGACCCTTTGTGGTCAGCAAGAATCTGCATAACGGGTCATACTACCTTATCGATGTTCGAGAGCACAAAGACTCACGTAAATCGGAGGAGGAGACCCACCGGCCGTGGAATATCGCTCATCTTCGGCCTTACTATACTTGAGCCACAGGATCTTCTTATGTACATAGTTATGACAATGTATATATTATGATCAATACAATAAACCGGAGCCTCAACTAAATCGGGGTCTCTGTTGTTTTTTACATCATGTGCGGTTACATGGGGGCTTCTGTCTATAAAGCGGAGCTCTGTTTACCCGTTGATCCGGCTTGTAGAGCCATAAAAAACCACTTGGGGGCTTGGTCATATTTGAACCATAGCTACACCTCTTGATCGGCGTAAGGCCACCAGGGAAATCACTTGGGGGCTTGGTCGTATTCGAACCATAGCTACACCTCTTGATCGGCATAAGGCCACCAGGGAAATCACTTGGGGGCTTGGTCATATTCGAACCATAGCTACACCCCTTGATTGGCGTAAGGCCACCAGGGAAATCAATTAGGGGCCAAACAGAGTGTTGCAAAAGCACAACTCAAACATAGGCACCCACTGAGCACAACTCAAAATATTGCTTGGGGGCTCTTTGCTTCTCAAAGAACAAAGAGTCTACACCCTTGTAATAGGCTATCAAGCCAGGCTTGGAAGCCAGGTGTATTCACCTAAAACCCCGGGTTATCCTGCCTTCTTTAAGTAAGCCACTCCGTCCAGGTAATCCTAGTATGACCCGCCGAACGTTTGGCAAGTCAATCTCATAGACCCTGAACTTGCTAAAGTTAAAATGACGATTGGTTAATGTGAGGTCCATCTTAAAAGGCTTTGTAAAATGGTTTAACTCAGTGGCCTGGCAGCCCATGAAAAGCCTTGATTTTGGGCCTGGTAGCCCATGAAAAGCCTCGCATGTTATTTTAATGCTGTTATTTGCCAAGTTTTTTCTTCTTTGTTGAGGTTTATAATATTTTATGATAAACCGACGCTTATTGACCCGGTTTGGCTTTCAACTACAAGTTGTCAGTTCATGATCAGTTATAATCCGACGCTTATTAACCCGGCCTGGTTTTGACTACAAGTCGCCAGTGTTATATATGGATAATCCGGTGTTTATTATAACCCGGTATGGTTTTATCATAAATCGGCAAAACAGGGGAGGAGTTATCAATACTCAAGATTTGGGTAATTACCCTTGCTACAATAAGTTGGAAAACCAACGATGTGATTCAGTATCATAGGTATGATGTATTTCATATTTGATTATTCTTAAAAGTACAGCCTTGGTTATAAACCATGGCTTTATGTTGGGCATTATGACCCGTCCGGTGACAAACTGCCAGGACATTTTCAACTTGTTGTATACAGAAACAAGAGTGAATAAAGCTGCTAAGGATCATAAGTAGACATAGCATAAGCATGACGGATTAGTAGTGTTATGCAAAGTGAATATGCGCGATGGCATAGCAGACCAAGTGTTTAAAACTAGCCTATTACAAGGCAGTAGACACCCAAAAGAATAATTGTTTATCACCAATATTTCAGTATGCAGAAGCTAAACCGGCCTCCGGATCATGATTCTTCCTCAGGCTGACTTAAAGGTTGTGGATCATCCTGCGCCAGTTCAACCTCCGCCTCTCCACCCAGTGGCTGGAAGTCAATGGTTGCCCAGTCAATCCCAGTTAAAGCTCGGAAGACAGCTTCATCACTTATAAGGGTGGACGGTTCAACATCAGGGGCGTAGGTATGCTTACGGGTTGGCGGGATAAGATTTTGCACATCATATAAAGGTGCATCAACCCGTTTGTTGTCCGCGTAATAAATCGACCGGTAAAAAGACAAATCAGTCTCTTTCAGCCAGTTTGCTTGCAAGTGGACGCATTTCCTTCGTCAAAGCCCTGAGGTCGTCATTGTCAAAATCTGACCCGTCCTCTTTTTGGCTGGGATAGCCGTTTCCAATATCCTCCGGATCAAGGTTAGATATCCAGGCCTTGGCCCGAGTCAGTGCAGTAAGAACACCGGCCCTGGCAGCTGATTTCTTCATTTCCTCAAATCGGGCAGGTAACATCGGTAACCTTTCCAACATTTCTTTGATTAATGTTGGGGGCGGTTTATTATGTGATGCAGTACAGATGACCCGTACAGATGACTCCGGTATATAGTTGGTCTATTAGAGTATAGGCAGCTTTCAGTTTCTTGCGCATATCTAAGCCAAGATGAGTAACGCGGCTACCTGCAATGTTCAAAAATATTGATAAACTGGCGGTTTCATAGATATTGCTTATTTAAAGCTTATGAAGGAGGTATTTACCGAAGACAGCAATGGTCATAGCATTGATTTGCTGCTTCAAGCCAGTCAGCTCTTCTATCACCGGATTAAGGGCCGCTTCTGCATCCTCAGCCCTCTTTTGCAGTGTGGCCTTCTCTAAATCCCAGTCTTCCCGCTCCTCCTTGAAGTTTTCCTTCAGCTTCTCCATGGCTGCTAAGGCGCTGGTCAGCTCCTCTTTGGCCTTGGACGTTTCTGCTTGTTGGGACTTGATGTTTTCCTGAAGGTCGGCGGTTTGAGAGTCCTTTTTATTCAGCTCAGCCTGTAAGAGATGGACATGTTAGGAGTTGGTGGCATATATTTGAAGTCCCAAGCACATAACAAGTTATACACTTGACACTTGGGGAAGATATCACAACACAACTCTAGACACAAATCAAAATAATATAAGCTTCATATTACAAGCCAGGGGCCTCGAGGGCTCGAATACAAGCTCGATACACAAGCGAGTCAGTGGAAGCAACAATATCTGAGTACAGACATTAGTTAAACAAGGCTGCCTTAAGAAGGCAAACACAAAAGGAACAACAATCGAAGAGGCAAGGCCTCCTGCCTGGGACCTCCTAACTACTCCTGGTCGTCGGTGGTCTCCATGTAATAGTATCCGTCGGCGGTGGCATCTAGCTCCAGGGGTCCACCATATGGTTGCATCAACCGGAAAGAAGAAGGAAGGGGGGAAATGGGTAGCAAAGCAACCGTGAGTACTCATCCAAAGTACTCACAAGCATCAGAACTATACTAAGTATATGTGCATCAATATCAAATGGAAAGGTTGTATCTGTGGACTGAAATGCAGAATGCGAGAATAGAGGAGACGGCCTAGCCTATCAAAGACTAGCATCTTCAAGCAGCTCCAAGCATCTTGCAGCATGTGGAAGAGTAAAGAATAGCAGTTTAATTAACAAGCATGTTGTAGCAATTAATGCCCAAAGATCCTTCCTCGACTCCCTGCGAGAAAGCAATCCTGGAGCCACATATCCATCACATATCAAGTATCCATTTCTAGTTGTATAAGATCAGGATACAAGTCTGAATGTCCATTACCGTGGACACGATATTCGAATATATATCTTCCCAGCAGGGGTGCACCACGTTTTCCAACACGCTCGATCACTCTGGCCGGACACACCTTTCTGGGGTCAATGCCCGGCCTCGGAAGATCAACACGTCGTAGCCCTACCTAGGCTCAGCAGAGAGGTCCCCGCCGGTCTACATCCTAAGCACTCCGGGGTCTGGGCCCATCGCCTGTTGCACTCCGGGTCGTTACGTGCAGGGCGGGTCCAGGCTCCACCACTACAGGATGGTGCTGGCCCAGCCGTGCCGCAATGCTGAACTGGACGTCTGACAAAGCTTCGGCTGATACTGCGACATCGAGGCCCATAACTATTCTCGTGTGGTGGTTAGTGCGTAAAGGCCAAAGGCCAATTCAGAACAAATACCCAAACCTGTTAGTGCATTAACAATTAAAGTAGTGACGGCTGTCGGGACAAGTACGGAGCTACCACCCCCTCCTGGGTGATACCGCTAAACAGCCAGCCATCACGTCACATCGCACGGGCGCTCTCCAGGCCCGCCCGGCTTTCACAACGGTCTCAAGTAAAGTCAAGGTAACCGTGTGTCCAAACATGAAGGGGAAAACACGAGGAATCACCCCCGGTGGATTCCACTCAATGTAATCATCAAGGTGAATCTAAGAGGGACCACCCTCGCGGTTCACACTTGAGGTGTTGAACGACAGAGCCGTATCGGGAATGGTGAAAGAGGAAATCACCTTCGATGACCACGACCAAATAGCTACACTACAGAATTATCATCAGGGGTGCGTTATGAGGGATCACCCTCGACACTCGATAGTAGCTCTGCAGAGTCGAGCAACAAAAGGGGCGTGATGTGATGTGAGGTGTCAGGTTCTGGTCGTTGATCACGCTGATCGAGTCGTCGATGATGAAGCAGGGGCAACAAGGGCAAGGTGGGGGTCACTGATGGATCACTAACCAACCTATACTAAGCAGTTTAGGATAAGTAGGTAGGTAACAATAGGCAGGTTACAAAAGCAGGCTATGCATCGGAATAGGAGCAAACAATAACGGTAGCAAAATCTAATGCAAGCATGAGAGAATGGAATGAGCGATATCGGGATGATCAAAGGGGGGGCTTGCCTGGAAGCTCTGCTGAAAGGGAAGGAGGGTCGTCGCCGACGTAGTCGATCACAGGGACATCATCAGCGGTCTCGGGGTTTACCGGAGAGAAGAGGGGGAAGAAACAGTAAATATAATGCAAACAAATGCAACACAGATGCATGAAGGTGGTAACACGCAGGGCTAGGTGTGTTCTAACGCGATGCTACATGATACCGGCGAAGGGGAAAAACATCCGGGAAGTTTTCCCGGAGTTAGGCAGATTTCGAACAGACGAACCGGAGAGGAAAAGTTTGATGTTCGCCATGCTAAGGGAATGTGCTAGATGAACGGAGAGCGTATTTTGATTCGTCTCGTCGATCTGAGCAACTTTCATGTATAAAACTTTTTCATCCGAGTTATGGATTATTTTTCAAAGGTTTAAACAATATTCTGAAAATCCCAGAAATTCTGCCAAGTCTGAGAATTCGCTAGTTTTAAACATCTTTTAGCTGTTTTCCAAAGGCTACAACTATGGATCTGTACCTCCTATGATTTTGTGCCTTATACCAATTTAGAGCATTTTTCTGTGATCTACATGTTAGTACTAATTACATCCATATTAGAGTTCATTTTCTTGATCATCAACAGCTCTAAAGTAGCTATGAAAATAAAGCGATTTTCGTTTTTTCTGTTAACATAACATTGAACTTTGTGATTTTCGTAGGAATTAATCCACGCATCAAATGGATTTGGTCCAATGGAAACATTTGAGCATTGTCAAGTGTACTACCTCCACATAATAATTTGGCTCCTATCAACTATCGTTTTGTTGCCGTTTAGGCATTGTCTAGAGGGTTAGTCATTGTAGAAATCGAAAAGCTAGCAATAGCTACAGTAACTGAATATTACTGAAGCTGCGGGTGCGGGCACGCGCGCGTGGGCGTGCGCGGGGGGCGCGGCCAGGCGAGCAGTGGCCAGCGCGGTCGGGCGGCGTGAGCGGGGCGGTGGTCGGCATTGAGGGCGGATACACGCGGGGCAGCAGGCGGTTGTGCAGCACGCGGCAGCGGGCGGAGGTAACTGCGGCGGGACGGACGACGTGTGAGGCCACCGCGGGCGGTTGCGCGCGAGAGGCACGCAGCAGGGGGAAGCATGCGGGGGAAGGGGGCGCGGCGAGGGACAACGCGGCACGCACGGGACCAACAGCGGCACGCGGCAGCAGCAACAAGAAGCAGCAGTAGCGGATCGCAACAGCAGCAGAGCGGCAGCAGCGGGCGAGCGGGCGGGGTTGAGCTGCGGCAGCAGCAGGTGGGTAGCAGCAGAATAAAAGCAGCGACAGCAGTGGGTAGCGCGGGCGTTGCCGGAGCGGGGCGCGGGCGCAGGGGAGGAGAGGAGCAGGAGGCCGTGCTCACGGACGAGCCTGGCCGGCTATGGCTGCGGTGACGAGGGGAAGCAACGACGGCGAGCTCGGCTACGCGGTGTCTACAACTTCGGGCGACTGAAGACGGCGCCAAGGGAGGGAAGGGAGCGGGAGATTACTGGGCGGCTCACGGAGGCCGGCGACAGATTAGTAGCTGCAGGGGGGCCGGAGGTGAGGAAGGTCGACGACGAGTTCATGGTGGTCGACAGAGAAGAAGAAGAAGCAGGCGGCTTGGTGGCTGCTCCCCGGCTCGTCGGCTCGGCGTAGTCGACGTAGTCGTGGACTATGGGGTCCGTGGACACCTCGGAGACGGACGGCGACGATGGTCGCCGCGCTGGTCGATGGTGGCGGCGACAGCAACGCTCATCGGTGGCGGATCTAGAGGGGGAGGTGGAGCAGGAGGGAGGGGATGGTGGAGTGGGTGAGTGGGGAGGCAGGAGGAAGTGGGAGAGGGGATCGAGGGGGCGCAAGCTGCCGCCCTTATTCCCTCCCGGCGCTGCCGGCGAGGTGGTGCGGTGCTGATCGCGGGCGGGATTGCTCTCTGTAGCGGTCCGAGACCGAGGAACAGGAGAGGGAGGGGCATCCGGTGGAGTTGCTGGGCCGGCCTAGTTGGGCTAGGCCCAGGGGGTTTGTTTTTATTTTATCTTTTATCTTTCTAATTGCCTTTTCCTTTTCTTCTATTATCTGTGTCGGTTTTCTTTGTAGTTTTCTTTTATTTTTAGTTTTAGAAAATGCAACACTAGCCCCTAAATTAGTTTTATTAATTGAGCTACTTCCACAATTAGTTTGGTAGCCAAATAAATTAGTATAGTATTTTGATAATTTAAAGGCAATTAAGTTATTATTTTAGGCATAGTTTTATTTAGTTTAGGGCGTTTAAACACTTTGTAAATATGTTGGTTCACCACCATAATTAGTTATTGAATATTTCCAATACTTTGAACATTTTAGTCTTGACATTTGAAAATTTCATTTTTTTACTTTAATTTAAATTTGAATTCGGACCGGATTCGAACCAACGCGAGTTTAACAACAGTAACAGTGATGATGTGGCATCATTAGCAGAGAATTACTGTAGCTTAATTATCCGGGCGTTACAATGCTCATGAGCATAATCATGTCCACTACTTCGTCCGAATCCGAGGAATCGAAGAACTCATCTTGAATCATTTGGTCAAGCTTTGTCGGTCCATACTTCTCGTCCGACGATGCATTGAAATCCATCGTTTTCCCTTACAAAATCACAAAAAGTCTGGGCGGACAATGTGTCGAACACATCAAGTGCAAGGCGGAGCCAAAGAGTTGTCAGACGTACCATAGTGGCATCTGGGCCGGCGACGACGTCCCCCGCGACGAGGAAGGGAGAGAGGATTGCTCTTCCGAAGCTGGCGGCGCAGAGGTTGGGAACGGCTGCGGAACACGCGCGACGACGGAGCCCGAGACGGACGACGCGAAGGAGAAAGAAGAGAGGAGATAGCGAAGGGATCCGACTAGTCTTGGGGATGGATTTGGTGCAATTTGGGATGGGGCCGGCCTATCCGGTCCGACGTGGCGGGCGTGCCCGGACATCCCATATCTGCCTCATATTTGGGCTGGATATGAAAGGTGCCGGTCAGCTCGGGCTTTTGAGGTCCGTTTGAGACGTCTGTCTGCATCAAAATTTTAAGACTGGGCAGTGACCAGACGACCCGCCTGGACTTACGAGGCGGATTTGAGGTGCCCGAATGCTGTAAGAATAGAGAGCATGGGAATGCAAATCGCACACGTGATACCGCGCATACAAATCGCAATGACAGTGGAGGCAAGCTCTAAAAGAATTCCTCCCGTGTCGCCTCCCCGCAGGCGACCCGGGCGCTCCAACCCTCGCCGCCGCACCTCGTCCTCCCCTCCCCTCCCCCTTCCATCCGCCGCCGCCGGTGAGTGCCGCAGGGAAAATCCCTTGTGGTGCCGGTGGCGGCGGGAACTGTCTCGCCTCTTCTGGTGTGGGGGGCCGCGAGGGGCTTCTCCTCCACCCATGATGGAGGATCTTGGAGGCCGGCGCGCCTAGGCTGGGTGGTGCACGCAGGCAGGTGGCGGAGCGTGGAGGCATTGCTCACTGGGCGGTCACGACACGGTCAAGGGCGCAGGTCGGGCGGCACGGCGCCCTGGTCATGACGGATTCGAGCTGTGGCAGATCTGGGCTGGCCGGGTGCGAGGTCAGCGGTGGTCGCGGGGGACCGCTTCTCCGGCCGGTGGTGGATCTCGGTGGCCGTCGCGGCGGATGGATGCGTGCTGGCAGGAGGTGGTGCGGTGCGTCGTGACGGTCTAATGGTGGCGCGTCGCGGTGGAGTGTGCAGGCCGACAACGGCTTGGTGCTCCTCGCCGTGAGGGAGTTCGTGCCTGGCCTGATACGTGCGGATCCGGGGATCTCGGCCCGGATCTGGTGCGTCTTCGGGGCTGGCCGGCGTCCTTGGGGGCTCACGGCAGGGAGTGCGGCGGTTCTCTCTAGATACTTGCGTGGAGCATGGCAGGATGGAGGGTGTAGGTGGTGCACCGACTCTGACAGTGGCGGCGGTGCGAGCGCAGCCATGGCGGCGGCGGCACTGCAAGGCCTTGCCAGGAAGGGTCTTGGCGGGCAGCGGGCGTTTGGTTGCTGCCATGTGAGGCGTGAGGTGATGCCTCGACGGTGTGGGTGCTGGAGGGTGGTCGGAGGTGCGGGTTGGATCCATTCTGGTGGCAGTCCCCTGCGCGGGTGAAGGCCACCGTGGCGGAACTGGCTTTGCACCGCTTGGTGGTTGCTGCGGTCGTAGTCGATGTTGAAGGTGATGGCTTTAGGCGTGTTTCCTCGGCAGTGAGGGGGGCTTCGATGGCAAGTTGCTGCGGTGACGGCGGTGCGAGACATCTGTTCGGGACTGGCCGGGATCTTGGAGACATGGAGATGTGCAGTGCTACTGATGAAAATCTTGTTCGGTTGTGGTCGGACCGGCGTTGATGGCACTTGCGGGTGTCATTCACCTTCCTGGAGGCTTCGCCGAGTGCAACGCCATCTTCCTCGCGACCTCGTATCGGCAGCTGTCTCTGGGGCGAAAGCCTTGATTCGTAGGATCGGCATGATGACAACGTCTTTTGAGGTTGTTACTCTGTTGGGAGTATTGTGCTAGGAGACTCGAGGTCCCATGATGCGCTCCTCCGGTGTTCACTGCTGCCCGGATCTTTCTGCTCCGGCGCCATGTACGATCGTCGCTGTCTATTCCAAGGAAGCTGGAGTTGCTGTTCTTCAGAGGTCTTCAGTGTCGGTCGAGACGCGACGAGGGGCTCGGTGTTGGGTAGGCTTTTTGTGTCGTAGCTGTGTTGTTGTGTTTGGTTGTCCTTGTATGAGCCGGGTGTGGAGGGGGTCACCTTCGTTGTTCGCAGTGAGTGGTAGACGTTTTTGTATGTCTTATTTCTCTCCTTCTATAAAGTTAAGGTACGCAATTTGCGTACCCTAAAAAAACAACCAACCAAAAACGGACAAAAAGATGTCACGCTCCCATGCAAAATAGCTAAACACACCCGAGTAACCTACACAGCCAGGACCCCACTAATCACACGTATCACCTACAGATTAGTCCATCCGATGCTGAATTTTTCTCAAATAATAATAAAAAATTAAACGTGTCCGGAAGTAGAAAATTCAAGTATATTTATGGCGGCTGCTACGCGTAAGCCGGATGATCTTACGGAAAGATCATCTGCCTGCGCAGCCGTCAGATTGCAGGCTCGCAGTACACGTCTTCCTTTTCTCGCTTCCTCGTCCTCCTGTCGCGAACGAAACAGTACGTCGTTGGCTTTGTGGAGTGCGTGTACCATCTTTACTCCTAATGTCTCAGTTGATAGGTCGCGTTTCAGGTTTTATTTTGGTCCCACCTCACCCGGTCTTTTTTGATACTTCTTTGGTACTTCCTCCCACCTCCCCCTCAGCCGTGAAAAACCAAGAAAAACCCTGTGATCGAGTCCCGTACACGCCCAAACTCCCGTCGTTATCTTTACTCCTAATCTTTACTCCTAATGGAGCAGTTGGTAGCCTCGTACGGTTTATTTTCGTCCCACCACTTTCAACCGTTTTATTTCGCTGGTATTTTTCGTCCCTCCCCCACCCCACCGGTTTAGTTTCGCGTCACCCTCTCACACAACGAAAAAAAATCTTAACGGATCATAATTTTCCATGCTGGTGCAAGTTATTTTAGTAATGTCTTTATGTGAAAGAATCAATCACGATCAATCTCTAAATATCAAATCTAAATTAATTAACCTTACCTTAAATTGCTCAATCACATTAATTAGGAAACAAAATAACCGATTTTAAGAAAATTTCTACTCTTAATGAAGGGTATTACATACCAAACATAGGTACGTCATTAGCTCGCTTCCTTCCCTTCTCTTCCCTTCGTCCCTCAGTCCTATGCTTGTGGCGCTGAAGTGGCATCGACAGGCGATGGCGGCGAGGACAGCACATGGCAGCCCCTGAAGCACGAACACGATTGCACCTCGGGTCTGCCGTCTCCCAAGATATGGGTGAGTTCTCGTGATGCCCACCCTAAACCCTCACGTCCTACAAATTCCTCAACCTCTACCATCTCGATTTCGTCCATGCTCTGATCCAAATGACGATGCAGCTCCGGCCGATTGACAATGGAGGTTTGCCATCCTTCCTCTCAGCACCCACTCCTGGAGGAACGACACGCCATGCCGATCGAACCCGGTCGAGATCACTCACCAAGATTGCTATTCGGAAGTTTTTTGTCAAAAAGTGAAGAGTGGGACGGGATCTGCACTTTTGTTAATATAACATATACTTGTGCAGGTGCAGGTTTTGTTTTAAAAATCCAATTTGTTTATCCTTTTGACGCTGAAATTGTTTACTAATTATGTCATTGGTTTTATTTCTTCTAGATGTTGTATATTCTTGGATTGAAGGGACTGTCTGACAAGGTGAAAGAGCTAATAGCTGTAGTTTTACACCAATGCAAATTTGTTTTGCTTCAGTGTTAAACATGACATGTGACAGTTGCCGTCACTGTTGATTATTCGTACTCAGATTAAGTTTCAGACTCAGTCGTCTCTGTCGTCACTCGTCAGCGCACAGACGATGGGTTGGTGCCATACTATCATGTGGCATCTCCGTCGTTCTGGGCCGGGAAGATAACAGATTTTCAGGAAACAAATAATACATTTTACTAACTTCCTTAAATTATGCAAATCAATCGATTCTTTTTATTGGTTCAATTTGTCTTAGGAAACAAATAATAGATTTTCAGGAAAGAAATAATACATTTTAATCTAACTTTCCTAACTTATGCAAATCAATCGATTCCTTTTATTGGTTCAATTTGTCTTAGAAACAAATAACAGATTTTCAGGAAACAAATAATATATTTTAATCTAACTTCCTTAAATTATGCAAATCAATTGATTTCTTTTATTGGTTCAATTTGTCTTAGGAAACTAATAACAGATTTTCAGGAAACAAATAATACATTTTAATCTAACTTTCCTAACTTATCTAAATCAATCGATTCCTTTTATTGGTTCAATTTGTCTTAGGAAACAAATAAAAGATTTTCAGAAAACAAATATACATTTTAATCTAACTTCCTTAAATTATGCAAATCAATTGATTCCTTTTATTGGTTCAATTTGTCTTAGGAAACAAATAACAGATTTTTAGGAAACAAATAATACATTTTAATCTAACTTTCCTAACTTATTAGTGAAATTTGTTTTAGGAAACAAATAACAGACACGTCACAACTTTCCTCCCAATAAATAGTTTTTTAACATTTGCAAACTTTCCTAATCAGACACGTCACAAACGGGCAGGTACTTATATCACGTTATCAAACAATAAAACCCCATTTGCATAGAAATCAGTTCAAAAATCCCAACTTTCCTAAATTTTTACCTTTCCTTGATAACAACAAACATTTTCTATGTTTTCCATCGATATTAGCATTTTTTGAACTGAGATCTCCGGGTTATGATTTTTTTTTGTGATTCTTTCCAATTGTGACCTCTCCTTCCACTCCGGCTCCTGTCGGATAAACACCTTCACCACAGCCAGGTGACACCGCCCCAGACCTCCTGCCTCTCCACACCTTCTCCGCCACCTCCTTCTGGTACTCCATTAACAATCCCTCCGCCACATTTGTCCACGGCGGTGTCGAGGGCATGGTGCAGCAGCGTACCAGCGTTAGAGCAGCGCATAGCAGCAGGAAGCAACACGCAGTAGGCGAGGCTGAGGGGGCGGCCGACAGAAGATGGCCATGACTGGAGGCGGCGCGAGGCAGGGGGGCAGCAGATGGGGCGAGCGCAGCCAGCGAGAGTGTGGCGCGCGACCAGGGTGTGTGTCGCGCGGGGCACAGTGGTGCGGTGGCTGCGGCGAGCGCGACGGCAGCGGCGGGCGCGACCGACGCGGTGTAGCACGGGCGTGGGCATGGAGAGGGAGTGACCCCGCGGGCGCGGAAGAAGAGCGACAGGCTCGGGCATGGGAATGCATAGGAGCGGGCATGTGCCACGGGGTCAATCCAAGGAGCTCGGTGGCTACCCCTGCAATGGCCATGGCGGACGGCGGTTCTCGGCCACGGCGAAATACCTAACGAGAGCAAACGAGAGGGAGACAAGGGAAAGGCAAGAGGAGATCATGGCGGTGTCAATGGCGCCCTAGGGGAAGACATGGGAGCTTGGGCGGCGCGGATCGAACGGCAATGTCGCGGTGGCCCAAGGTTGAGGAAGACGGCAGCGACATCGATCCGGGGGTGCTGGACTTGATCTCGTTGGCGCAGACGAAGTAGCGAAGGCATTCGGAGCTCCTCGGCAAGCTCCTAGCCCGCAGGGAGGGCAGTGGCCATGTGGACGGGGTTGGTCATGATGGCCGTGGCGTCTGACTTCGTCCAGATCAACGGGATCGAGCGAGCGAGGAGGAGAAGTGGATTTGGGAGGGGGCGTCAAGGAGGAGTGAGGCCCCTTATCCATTCCCCTTCGATGCCAGCGAGGTGGTCAGGCGGGAGCCCGTCTCTGTAGCAACGTGGCTCGGGGAATAGGAGAAGACGACCGCGCGGGGACTGGACCGCTGAGCCGGTTCGGTGGCAAGGCCCGGGGGCAGGGCGAATCCCCTTTTACATCGTCCTTTTGGTTTTTTCAATGTATTCTAATCTGTTTCTCCTTTTTAACACCGTTTTCTATTTATTCTTATCAACTAAATGATCTCTACTCCTAATGTCTCAGTTGGTAGTCTCCGTTTCGGGTTTATTTTCGTCCCACCTCCCGAGTGAGGGAGAGGGGGAGAGAGAGTGAGGAAGAGGGAGGGAGAGGGTGTGTGTGTGTGTAAGAATTTGATGGTAAAAAAGGTCGTCGATGTCACTTAATATGTATGAGAATATTCAATGTAATATTAACATAATTGATATTGAACTTTTAAAGTTAATGTGGCCCCGTTGCAACGCACGGTCGTTCTTCTAGTAAAGCTTAGTCTAAGAGTACATACACATTTCAGGGAGAAAGGTCTGTCCCTCGGTGACGGTTGGGGTTTTGGTAGGCGTTTCTCCCGGCGATCTTGCCTATGATTACTCACCCTGATTCGCCGTTGTGATCGGGCCAGATTCTGGTGGTGAGGCCGATCTTGTGGTCCGCTGCTCCCGAGTCCCCGCCGTTTCTCTCCTTGCGCTCGTCATCGCTACGGGGGAGATCTGAAGACTGTTGTCAACCGTAGTCAGATCTGAATCCACTTTCAAGCCACAATCTTCCTCCACACATGATTCCACCACCATAAGCCTTTCTCGTTTCTAGGGGACGGGATCGTACACCACCCATAACCCTAGATAGTTGGTAGGACTGCTTCGAACAAGGCTCTTTGAGTTCTAATGGAGAAAGTGTCAGGTCTGATGGAGAGGCTGCGTCTGTCAGAGGCGGAGAAGAAGGGGATCCGGATCGGCTGGGCTGACGGCAAAAAGTTTGGGGAAGTCGAGGCGCATGCCATGATGAAGCTGCTATCTGAAAAACAAGTGATTGCGAAGGCTTTAGAGAACTCAGTGGGCAGGATTTGGTGCCCGTTGAGGGGGGTGGAGTGCAAGACCATGGGAGAGAACATTTTCCACATCAAGTTTCTGCAGCAATCAGGGAAGAGAAAGGCCATGGAGGAAGGACCGTGGGTGTTCAAAGGGGACGCCCTAGTGCCAGAGGAGTTTGACCCAAGAAAGACCTTGGATGAGTACAACTTCGCAACTATGCCTGTGTGGGTTAGAGTCTCTGGGTTGCCTCTGAGTATGCTAAATGCAGGTGCTGGGGAGATAATTGGTGATGAGGTCAGAGAGTTCATGGATACAGAGGTGGCAGTGGATGCGGTGTCGAGATTACGGATCCTACGAGTCAAGATTCGTTTGAATATCAAAGAGCCGCTCTGGCGTGGGATCACAGTTCATGATGAGGACAAGCTGTGTGCTGGGGGAGGTGGGAGCCAAGTAGATGGACAGGAAAAGAAGAAGGAGGAAGATGAAGGAAAATGGTGTCCGTTTTCTTATGAATTCATTCCCGATTTTTGCCACACTTGTGGGATAATTGGCCATACAGATAAGTCCTGCTCGACTAAGCTGACTCAAGGGGAAGTGCAGCAATGGGGATCTTGGCTGAGTTGGAAGCCGGCTAAGAGAGTCGATTGGGGTTCGGACAGTACCTCGGGAAGCAAGTGGCGTGGAGGGAAGTGAAAATACGTTGAAAACTTTGGTGGTAGCAACAACAAGTCTTCTGGAAGTGATAGCAGATCATGGAAGAAAGATAATAACCAGGACAAGGAAATGATGAGCAAGAAGCGGGGTGTGGGGAAGGTCACTAGCCCACTGAAGATCACTGATGGAAATGAAGGGGAAAAGACTTCTGAAGCGGATAAAGGAAGTGCAGCCGGTTCAGAACATAATATTGGTGGAAGTGCTTCAGTGTTAGGAGAGATGCTGCCAAAACTTAATACACCTGATGCTACTACTGGGTTGGAGGGGGATTCTGGTGATGGAGACCGTGAGGGGGCCACAACCATGCAGGGGAACACCCCCATGCATGTCGATCATGGATCGTTACCAAATGTGTAAGTGGGCCAGAACAAAACCAAACAGGATGAGGGAGATAAGCGTAGACGGAGGCCGAGGAAGAATGGTGACGGGAATAGGCGTTTGCCAGCTGGTATTGATGGGGAAGGTGAGGTGAAGGATAGAAAGCGTGGTATGATAGAGGCTAATTTGGTGGAAGAAAGTGAGATAAAGAAGCAGAAAATGGACATGGACGGAAAGGAGGCCGTTGAGGAATCAACTACCGTGGATGCGGGGCTGCATGAACAGCTCCATGAGCTCAAATGAGAATAGTGGCATGGAATTGCCGGGGGCTCGGTAACAGGCCGGCAGTTCGAGGACTTCTTGAGCTCCAGAAGGAGGATCCCGATGTTTTATTTCTTTCTGAGACTAGGATGAATAAAAATAAAGTGGAGAAGCTGAGGTATACACTGGGCATGCCGCACCTTGTCAACAAGGCATGTGAGGGCAAGAGCGGAGGGTTGGCGATGTTGTGGAAGAGAGAAGTGAATCTTAGCTTGAGATAGCTAGGAAGGATGCACATTGATGTGATAATTGAGGAAGATGATGGTTACAAGTGGAGACTCACGGGCATCTATGGCGAGCCACGAACTGAACACAGAGAGGAGACATGGTGTTTGCTCCGGACTCTTCACCAACAAGAAAGGTTCCCATGGGTGTGCATGGGAGACTTCAATGAAATCCTCTACAATTTTGAGAAGCAGGGTGGAGTGCCTCGTGCACAAATTCTGATGGACAGATTTCGTGATGCTTTAAACTTTTGTAATTTGAATGACCTCGGTTTTGAGGGTGATGTTTTTACTTGGCGTAATAATAACTATCGTTTGGATGGGTATATTCATGAGCGTCTTGATAGAGCAGTTGCTAATCCTTAGTGGTGTATGCGTTTCCCTGGTTTTAAGGTAAAGAATGGTTGTCCAGAACACTCGGATCACCGTCCCATCATTCTAGATGTACATGGTGCAGTGCGGAAGAATAGGCCGAAAGAAAACAACCTAAATAAGAGGTTTGAGGCTCGCTGGCTACTTGAAGAGGACTGTGAACAGGTGGTTGTGGAGGCATGGGAGGGTGCGGCTCATCGAGGAGAAGGAAGGGTGATGGAGAGGATTAGGGCGGTTTCAAAAGATCTTGATGTATGGAGTAAAGAGGTGTTGAGCGACTTATAGAAGAGAATCAAACAGCTTCGGCTTGAGCTAGAAGATTGTCGTAGAGGTGATTTGCCGGAGGCTGGAGTAAGGAGAGAGCAAGTTGTTTTGTTTCAAACTAGGTCGCCTAGAGGAGTAGCTGGATGTGTCCATGGAAACAGCGTGCCCATGTTGGCTGGCTAACAAAAGGGGACCGCAACACATATTACTTCCATGGTTTTGCTTCGAAGAGGAAGAGAGCCAACCGAATCACCAAGTTAAGGGGAGATGATGGGGTTGAGGTGGAGGGGGAAGAGGCCTTGAAGGCTCTTATATCTAATCATTTCTTTGGCTTGTTTACCCCCATGACAGGTACCAACATTGAGCGGGTGCTACAAAATGTTATGCCTCGTGTAACAACCGAAATGAACACCTTTCTTTGCAAGGAATACACAGCTCAAGAAATAAAAAAGGCACTAGATGATATGGGTGACCTGAAGGCTCCAGGTGCGGATGGTATGCCGGCTGTGTTCTATAAGAGATTTTGGGGCACGGTTGGTGAGGTTGTGGTGCAAGAGGTGTTGCATGTATTGCAAGGCGGCAGTATACCGGAGGGATGGAATGAAACTATTGTTGTACTCATCCCAAAGGTTCGGAATCCAGATCGTATCAAAGATCTTCGCCCTATTAGCCTATGCAATGTAGTGTACAAGCTTGTCTCAAAAGTCCTCGCTAACCGTCTCAAGATGATTCTGGATGAACTCATTTCTGCGAACCAAAGTGCCTTTGTCCCGGGGCGCTTAATCTCAGATAATACAATTTTGGCATATGAGATGAGTCACTTTATGAAGAGGAAGCGTACTGGAAAGGATGTTTATATGGCACTAAAACTTGACATGAGTAAGTCATATGATAGAGTAGAGTGGCCTTTTTTGGAGGGCATGATGAAGCGGATGGGGTTTGCGGAAGAGTTCATTCAGCTAATTATGAAGTGTGTCACAACCGTCACATACCGGTTCAGGGTAAATGGCGATCTCACGGATGTCATAGTTTCGGGGCGTGGGCTGAGACAGGGTGATCCTATTTCGCCGTACTTATTTCTTCTATGTGCTGAGGGATTCTCAGCATTGTTGCACCAAGCTGAAAGGGAGGGACACATCCGAGGCATCCAGTTGGCCCCAATGGCACCCAGGGTCAATCATCTTCTTTTCGCAGATGACTCTCTTCTGGTTATGTAGGCTACTATTCAAGGAGTGCAGGCAATTAAATCTATTTTGCAGGCATATGAGGAAAGCTCAGGACAAGTTATTAACAGAGAAAAGTCCTCGGTGATGTTTAGTGCTAATGCAAAACAAGGGATTAAAAATCTGTTGCTGCAGGAATTACAATTGGGGACTGAGACCAATGGTGGAAAATATTTGGGACTGCCCACTTACATTGGTAAGTCGGTGAAGAAGTGCTTTGCATATTTAAAGGATAGTATTTTGAGCAGATTGCAGGGAGGGATGGAAAGATGCTTGTCCATGGTAGGTAAAGAAGTCTATGTTAAAGCTATCTCTCAAGCTATCCCGACATACGCAATGGCTTGTTTTGATCTATCTAAGTCTCTCTGTGATGAGATCGGCCGATTTATTTGCCGATATTGGTGGAGTCAGCAAGCCGATGAAAGGAAGATGCATTGGATTGGATGGGAGAAAATGAAGTTATCAAAAGAGGAAGATGGACTAGGCTTTCGTGATCTGCACTCTTTCAATATGGCCATGCTAGCACGGCAGGGGTGGAGACTCATACAAGCCCCAGATTCACTTTGTGCACAAGTGCTACGAGCCAAGTATTACCCTTCTGGCAATATTCTAGCTGCTGAACCTATAATTGGAATGAGTTACGTGTGGCGCAATATTCTCAAAGGTTTAGAGGTGCTGAAGGAAGGGATAATCTGGCGTATCGGTGACGGGATGAACGTGAGGATCTGGGAGGATCCGTGGATCCCCAGAGGTGCAACTCGTATGCCTGTATCGAACCAAGGTGCAAATCTTCTATCAAGGGCTTCAGAATTGATGGACCCGGACAATGGAAGCTGGGACCGCGGCCTAGTTGAGGGATGTTTTCATGCTGATGATGTCCAGGCAATCTTAAGCATACCAATCTGTGACCAAGCTGAGGATTTTGTGGCGTGGCATTTCAATATTAAAGGTTGTTTTTCAGTTAAATCTGCTTATAAAGTACATGTACGAATGCTAAAAAATGAAGCTAACCGGCAGCGGGGACAGAGTTCAGGAAATACGGAACACAATTCTCAAATTTTTCAGACTATTTGGAAGATCCACTGCCCACCCAGAGTTCATCATTTTCTCTGGAGATTTTCTCATAATAGTCACCCAATGTATATGAATATCAACAGGCACGGCGTGGAGCTCGACACCCGATGTGCAGTCTGCGGCAAGTACTTTGAGGATGGGGGCCATTTGTTTATCAAATGCAAGAGTGTCAAGCAGCGATGGCGTGCTCTGCTTCTAGAGTACGTCCAAGTCAAGCTGCTAGATTGCGCTTCACCCAAAGAGTGCTTGTCAGTGATCTTTAGCCTCCCGAAGGAACGTATGCTTCTAGCAGTGGCGTTGTTGTGGTGCTGGTGGACGGAGCGAAACAAAGGTAACCATGGAGAGAAGAGACTCGAGGTTGGGGCCTTCAGGTATACTGTCAAGCACCATGTTGATGAATGGTTTGAATTCCTGGTGCCAAAACCCAAACCAGGAATAGTGCAGCAATGTAGATGGGAGAAACCATTGAATGATATGGTCAAGATCAACACGGATGCATCCTTTTGTGAAAAAACAGTAGCAGGTGGCTGGGGTATTATCTGCAGAGATGAAACGCCGGATGTCCGGTTTGCAGCAGCTGGCGGTAAACATGACTGCTCGGATGCTCTTCACGCTGAAACTTATGCTCTTCTACATGCCATCTCTCTGGCTGATCGTTTGGGTGTTGGACGTGTTGTTTTTGAAACAGACTGCCTCGTGCTCAAACAAGCTGTGACATCTACAGCCTATAACCTGGCACCCTTAGGAATCATGTTCAGCGATATTAAGTTCAAGCTTAGCACTCTTTTTATAGAGGCCTCTGTAGTCTATGTTCCAAGATCTTGTAACAAGCCAGCACATGTTTTGGCTTCTATGGGTGTAGGTTTAGCTCATGATGAACATTGTGAATGGTTCACAAGCTACCCTGAAGATGTAATCAGTGCGGTGACCGGCGATTTGGCCATGTCGTAATGGAATACAAGTGTTCCATTTCAAAAAGAAACAGTACGTCGTTGGAACAGTAGCCCTCCCCAGCCGGCAGTGCAGTGCCGCCGTTCGCCGGAGTACTGATTCGGGTCGCACCAGCCCCGCCGTCGTACAACCACAAATATTCCAACGCAACATCCCGCGGTCCGCCGACGCTCCGACGGAGCAACGACACACAACACCAAGCGTGCGACAACTTCAAGGCAGCATCTCCAGCATCCGACGAAGCTCCATGGCAGCCTCGGCGGAGCTCCATTACGCCGTCACAATTCCACAGCCCCGGCTAAGCTTCATTGCAATGCCGGCGGTGCGTCAAAAGCTCCAATGCAGCCAGGGGAAGCTCCATTGCAGCGGTGGCAAAGCTCCAATGTAGCATCAACAGTGCGGCAAAAGGTCCACCGCAGCCCGGCGAAGTTCCATTGCAGCGCCAGCGGTGCTTCAAATGCTCCAACGCAGCCCGAGGAAGCTCCATTGCAGCGGCGGCAAAGCTCCAATGCAGCATCGGCGACGCTTCATTGTTGGGCGTTGCATCATCTGTTGCCGGCGAGACCTCTCGATTGCAGTGCCGACAAGCTTTAATGCCTTATCCAGTAGCAGCAGCCGAGCCCCAACCTTGCAGAGACCACGGCCAGCGCAGGCGCCTCCACCGGCAACATCGAAGCGGCAGACAACGGAAGCTTCACAGCAGGACGCGACAACACAAATGAAGCTGGCTTCCTCGATGAAACATATAACCATGGGGAGAAGTGGAGATGGGAACGATGGGAAGAAAGGAAGAGGAAGAATTGGGAAGGAGGGGACAAGGTTTCAGAGATGGGAGACGAGGGACATACGACGAGGAAGGCGTGCGAGTTGCTGGGTCCACGCGGGACACGCTTCACTAGGAGGAGGCGGTTTACAAGCTGCGTGGATCAGCCGGTTGAAAATAAACGATTTCCTATATTTATTGCATAACACAGTTCAATAGTAGGTTCATAGAGGAAACGGTCACACTTAAAGGATGTTTGGAATGTAAAATAAATAAGTTGCACGGGCCCATATGGATGCAAAAAATAGATGATTCGGAAGTACCTAAAACCTTCAAAGTGCACGCGCACTAACTAACAGAACCGGGCGGCCGCGTCCTGGCCGCACGATCGCACCATGGATCGCACCCCCATCCGCCAGGTGCCACCTGGTCTGATTGGCCCCGCCTGCGGTCGTGGGGCGGTTTTGTCCCCATCCGGACGTGATGGAGGCCCACCTATAAGCGATAGAAGAGAGAGGGGAGGGGGTCGTGGGCGGTGGTTTCGAAATTGGTGCCTGAAATCACTCGCATCGGTGCTCTCTCCCCATTGTCCCCATTCAATCTTCATCCTCGCCTGGCCTCTCAACCGAATGGCCGCGATACAGGGGAGGCACGACGGAGTCTTCAAGTCGGCGGGGGGCTCGCGGGTGGCTCTCCGCGGAGGGAATCGTTGGTGCTGGTCAGCGTTGAAGGTATGCTCTCCTTCTCCTTGCTTGTCCTTCCTCTCTCCGTCTCGCTAGGTCGCGGATTCGCCGGAATGTGAAGGGGATGCTTCCTAGGGTTCGAATGGCACGAACTGCTCCAACTTATGGTCAATTTAGCACATCTCTCCCTTTGATGCGGTTGAGCATTTTCTCTGGTAGCACGCCCCCAACTGTGGTCGGGATCTACGGCATAGTGGTGTAGTTGGGTAGGACAGGTACTCGTTCTGCTACGGTGTTCGAAAGCTAGCAGGGGATGCACGTCCAGGGCGCCCGTTGTGCGATTTTAGGGCGAGGGAGAGCGGTTGTTTGTTGTCCAGGTTGTTGCGGTTAAGGGGCAGGGGTTTGAGATCTGTTCATGATTTTTCCTAGTCCTTCTCCAAGTTCTATGTCAAGTTTTATGTTGTTGTTGTTAGATGTGCGCAATGCTATGGGCAATGCAATGGCTGATTGAACATGTTGTATAGGTAGAGATTTTTGATTAGTTGCACAAAATTCTCCCTAGTTGGCTGCATCCATATAGTAGTTGGCTGTCCATATGCTCTGCAGTTGCATCAGTTGTCTTGTTCAGTTGGCTTACTGTTTATACTAGTTGGTTGTCTACACGCTGCTTAGTTGCACAAGTTGCCTGCCGAGTTGGCTGCATCACTGTACTAGTTGGCTGTCCATGTGTTCTACACTTGGCACTAGTTGCCCTGCTTTAGTTGGCTTGCTGTTTTTGTGCTAGGTTGGCTGTCTATATGTTGTTTAGTTGCACAAGTTGCCTGATTAGTTGGCTGCATCCATATACTAGTTGGCTGTCCACATGTTTTGCATTTTTGCACTAGTTGTCATGCTTAGGTTGCTTCCTGTTTTGTACTAGGTTGGTTGTCTATATGCTGTTGAGTTGCACAAAGTTGCTCTGCTTCCGTGTTTGAGTTGCCCCTGTAGGCGCCCTGCTGGTGCATCTACTTGTCCATATATTCTAGTTGGCTATGCATTTCTTTTGTCCTAGTCCTTCTTTTGTTTGTCGCAGTTGCACAAGTTATCATACTCAGCTGGCTGCCTTTAGTTAACGATTTTTCCGCCTAGTTATTACTTGCCTTAGTGAAACTAGTTGGCTTATGTGATGTCCAGTTGCACAAGGTTTATTGCCCAGTTGTCTGCATCACTGTAGTAGTTGGCTGTCCACATGTTCTACAGTTTTTGCACTAGGTGTGCTGCTTATGTGTAGAGGGCTGCAGATCAAAGCAACCTTTTATGTTTTTTCTAGTTTGTTTCCACATCTTCTAACTATGTTTTCTTTTCTTGTATTTCCCCCGCAGGCTAAAAATGGTTATAATAGGAGGAGATGCGGATGGCAATGAAGAAGATGTAATTTTTTCATTTTTTCTGTGTCTTTGATTTGTTTTCTTCTTATCTATGTATGCTTATATCCTTTTTTATGTTTTTGGTTGCTTAACTAGGGTTCTGGAAGTCAGTCTCGTCGCCGGAACTCAAAGTGTGCTGCTAATCGCCAGCCATGCTCTGCGCATAGTGTTCAGCAGGGAGAGGAAGTTGAGGTAAGTGGCATGCTGACGACACAAGCACCTTATTTTGGTTTTGTTTGGGTCATATAATAATTTTTTGTTTTTTCCCATGCCCATCTTTTTATTTTCTTAGGATGTTGATTAGTTTCGGGTTGTAAAGCGGACTAGACGTGCATCAGTTGCAAGGGGAGCTGAATCATCTACTAGGGTAAATAAATCCTTGAATACGAGTCTTTCTTGCCTTTTAGACGCCGATGAAATTATGCAGTTGTTGGCACCACTATTTGTTGTAGTTGCTCAATAACCGTCTTGTAGTTGACATCACTGGTCATCTTGATCTAAATAGAGTTTTCCCAGAAGTTGACATGAGTTGGCATCTTGTAGTTGACATCACTGGTTACCATTTGTGTAGGCAGGAGTTGCTGGAGGAGCTGCCTCATCTTCCGCAGCAGATGTTGAGGTATGTGGTTTTTGTGTGTGTTTATGAGCTATTGAACAGTTTCTTGCAAACCTTTTTTTAGTTGCTATTATCTTATTGCAATATAACGCTTATCGTTGCACATCCCCTAGAACTTTTTGTACTTGTCAGGTCTAGTATATTTCTTCGTTTTTATGCAGGTTGCACACTGGTAGTCTTTAGTTGTCATCATGAGCTTTCATAGTTGCATAAGAACATGATATTAGTTGGCATGATCCATTTTATGTTTATATAGTTTTAGCAAAGCAGTTGGCCCTCCCTTTTTTTGCTATACTGATCCAAATGATCATTCCTAGTTTTTTCCAGTCCAGTTTTTTGTCTTGTGTTTAATGTTTTTATTTTTCTCATCAACAAGGCAGTAGAGAAGGAGTTGAGGTGGTGTAGGGGAAGATGTGGAGCGACCATCACAAGCGGGCAGGATAAGGGCATCACCAGGGCGATTTGCGAAGTTCAACAACTTGCTATCCCCATCACAGAAGTCTGAGTTAGTGTCAAGGTAGTTTGGGGGCCTCTTGAACTTACCAGAGACACTTCCAGCGGACCTCACTAAATTCCTGGTGTAGTCCTACCAGCCAGAGAGCTCTGAAATGGTGTTCCCATGCAGGGGAAGGATCCGTGTTGATGCTGACAGTGTTCACAGGGTATTTGATCTCCTAAACAGGGGTCAAAAAGTCAGATATGTAGTAGACAAGGATGCAACTGGGAGATTCAAAGAGGCCATCAACATAACTGGAAATTCTCATCCCCAGATCAGTACATGGTGCAAGATGATTAAGGATATGGCGGGAAAAATGGATGACACATTCTTTATGGCTTGGCTTGCAGTTGCGTTCAACACTTTTCTAGCACCAACCATGACCCTGAAGCTGAGCCCAAAGTGCCACAGACTTGTGCTAGATCATGAAATGCTCAAGAACACAAACATCTGCCTCTTTGTAGCAGAACACATAAATGAAGCTTTCTGGAACATGGACCAGGAGAAGCAAACCGTTTGCTGCTGCTTGTATCACTTGATGGTGAGTGAAAACTAGCACTTCCATGTGTTTTTCTTGTTTGTGCAGTTATAGTTTCTGAAATAACCCTCATAATAACTGAAGTTGGGTTTCATTTTTTGGTTATGTGGCAGATCCTGTACCTTGATGCACTTGTTCATGATATCCTAGTAAGCAACTGCGCCATACGAGCGAATGCATGGGATAGTAGCCTAATTGCCAAGGTGATCAAGAAGGACTCGATCTCTCCTGGTGTGTTCGGCAAATTACAAGTGCGTTCTCTTTGTTTTTTCCAACAATGGCTCTTTTTATGTTCTATTCATGTCTGCTCAGTTTTCAATTCCTTGGTAGCTGCATATATGCTTTTGAGATTAGCTTTTGACACTTTTTGGTAGTCGAACAAAATTGTAATCAGTTGGCACAACAATGCATGTAGTTGCACAAGTTGCAGCTTTTATTTGGCATCTACACACATGTTTATTTTTAATTGACACATATGTTTCAAGTTGCACAGTTTTACTTATCATGTTGCACAGATGTGTGACATAAGTTGGCAGAAACATTTTTAGGTGTCCTGTGGGTTGCACAATTTTTTTGTTTTGCGCAATTGCATATATGTAGAATCCAGTCTGCCCAGCATTTTGTTGTAGTTGCACAGGTTATAACATTTGGTTTTTGTTCAACAAAAAATCTGTTTGATAACGTTGTTCTTTTCTTTTTCTCTTTTTTCACATCAGCTTAAAGAGGAGTATAGGGGCACAGAGCAGACACCACTGTTTGGTGGTCTTTTGCAAGCTGAAGCATTTGTGGCATCCAAGTTACCACTAACCTACAATCCACAGGTAAGTCTTTGCATAAAGGAGTTTGGATCAGTTGCCAATATTTTCTTTTAAAATGTTTTCTAATTGAAATCAGTACTGAATCTTTTTTTGTGCTGATGCAGAAAAAAGGCAAAGATTGCCAAAGGTGGTTAATGACCTGTGCAAGGCTGTAACTGAACAGGTTGGCACCTTCATTGAAGCAGTTGCCAAGATCGATGACAAGGAGCCAGATATTGATCCCTATGTACAACAGCCATTAGCGGGAACCGGCACGTCATGCCGTGCTCCAAAAAGAAAGAGACGAGTTTCACGTATACAAGAAGAAAAAGAGTTTGTTGAGGAGGAGTCAGAAGAAGATGATGAAATGGAAGTAGAGCAACATGTTGGAGATGGCGAGGACACAGATGAGGATGAATCATAGGAGGAGGACAAAGAGGAGGATGACAAAGAAGAAGATGAGAAGGAAGTGGAGGAGGAGGAGGAGGAAGAAGAGGAGAAAGAAGACGAGGAGGACAAAGAAGAAGAGGACAAAGGAGAGGAGGAGGAGAAGGAAGAAGATAATGAGGCAGAGGAGGAGGAAGAAGAAGATGTGGCCAAAGAGGGGGATGGAGACAAAGGTGCAGCAGTTGATGGAAGTGAGGGGGAAGGTAAAGACGAGGAAGAAGACATGATGTTGATCGTGATGATCAAGGGGGATCCAATGGAGACAGTGACAACAGCAATGATGATGATGACAAGGGACCTGGTTCTGGGTGTACAGGCGGCAACACAACTAGGGGGACTGGCAGCACTGTCAACCCTAGTAGCAGCAACAACTCAATGAGCAGCAAGAGCACAGTACAGATGTGGATGGAGAAAAGTTGCTGGAAAGATGAGCATTTTCCGAAGTCAAAGAAAAATGATGAATTGGTGTCTCAGGGGAGCATTGATATGCTCAAGCTGTGCAACTTGAAGCCAGCTTTGCCAACCACTTTCCCCATGCCAGATGATAACCCACAAGTGTAGGGGATCGCAACAGCTTTCGAGGGTAAAGTATTCAACCCAAATTTATTGATTTGACACAAGGGGAGCCAAAGAATATTCTTGAGTATTAGCAGTTGAGTTATCAATTCAACCACACCTGGATAACTTAGTATCTGCAGCAAAGTATTTAGTAGCAAAATTGGTATGATAATAAAAGTAACAGTAGCAAAAGTAATGTTTTTGGGTTTTGTAGTGATTGTAACAATAGCAACGGAAAAGTAAATAAGCGAAGAACAATATGTAAAAAACTCGTAGGCAATGGATCAGTGATGGATAATTATGCCGGATGTGATTCCTCATGTAATAGTTATAACATAGGGTGACACAGAACTAGCTCCAATTCATCAATGTAATGTAGGCATGTATTCCGTAAATAGTCATACGTGCTTATGGAAAAGAACTTGCATTACATCTTTTGTCCTACCCTCCCGTGGCAACGGGGTCCTAGCGGAAACTAAGGGATATTAAGGCCTCCTTTTAATAGAGAACCGGAACAAAGCATTAGCACATAGTGAATACATGAACTCCTCAAACTACGGTCATCACCGAGAAGTATCCCGATTATTGTCACTTTGGAGTTGTCGGATCATAACACATAATAGGTGACTATAGACATGCAAGATAGGATCAAGAACACACATATATTCATGAAAACATAATAGGTTCAGATCTGAAATCATGGCACTCGGGCCCTAGTGACAAGCATTAAGCATAGCAAAGTCATAGCAACATCAATCTCAGAACATAGTGGATACTAGGGATCAAACCCTAACAAAACTAACTTGATTACATGGTAAATCTCATCCAACCCATCACCGTCCAACAAGCCTACGATGGAATTACTCACGCATGACGGTGAGCATCATGAAATTGGTGATGGAGGATGGTTGATGATGACAACGGCGATGAATCCCCCTCTCCGGAGCCCCGAACAGACTCCAGATCAGCCCTCCCGAGAGAGATTAGGGCTTGGCGGCGGCTCCGTATCTTAAAACGCGATGAAACTTTCTCTCTGATTTTTTTCTCCCCGAACGTGAATATATGGAGTTGGAGTTGAGGTCGGTGGAGGTACAGGGGACCCACGAGACAGGGGGCGCGCCCAGGGGGAGGGGGCGTGCCCCCGCCCTTATGGACAGGGTGTGGCCCCCCTGGTCTTGATTCTTTCACCAGTATTTTTTATATTTTCCAAAAAGTGCCTCCATGGATTTTCAGGACATTCCGAGAACTTTTGTTTTCTACACATAAAACAACATCATGGCAGTTCTGGTGAAAACAACGTCAGTCCGGGTTAGTTTCATTCAAATCATGCAAGTTAGAGTCCAAAACAAGGGCAAAAGTGTTTGGAAAAGTAGATACGTTGGAGACGTATCAACTCCCCCAAGCTTAAACCTTTGCTTGTCCTCAAGCAATTCAGTTGATAAACTGAAAGTGATAAAGAAAAACTTTTACAAACTCTGTTTGCTCTTGTTGTTGTAAACATGCAAAGCCATCATTCAGGTTTCAGCAAATATTATGAACTAACCATACTCACAATAACGCTTAGGTCTCACAATTACTCATATCAATAGCATAATCAGCTAGCGAGCCATAATAATAAAACTCGGATGACAACACTTTCTCAAAACAATCATAACATGATATAACATAATGGTATCTCACTAGCCCTTTCCGAGACCGTAAAACATAAATGCAGAGCACCTTTAAAGATCAAGGACTGACTAAACATTGTAATTCATGGTAAAAGAGATCCAGTCAAGTCATACCCAATATAAACCAATAATAATGAATCCAAATGATAGTGTGCTCTCCAGCGGGTGCTTTTTAATAAGAAGGGTGATGACTCAACATAAAAGTAAATAGATAGGCCCTTCATAGAGGGAAGCAGGGATTTGTAGAGGTGCCAGAGCTCGATTTTAAAATAGAGATTGAATAACATTTTGAGCGACATACTTTCACTATCAACGCAACAACTATGAGATGGTTGTATCTTCCATACTCATGCATTATAGGCAGTTCCCAAACACAATGGTAAAGGTTTATACTCCCCCAACCATCAACAAGCATCAATCCATGGCTTGCTCGAAACAACGAGTGCCTCCAACTAACAACAGCCCTGTGGGAGTTTTGTTTAATTATTTTTATTTGCTTCGATCTTTTTGGATCATAGGACTGGGCATCCTGGTTACCGGCCCTTTCTTGTGAATGAGGAGCGGAGTCCACTCCTATTGAGAATAACCCACCTAGCATGGAATATATAGGCAGCCCTAGTTGAAACATGAGCTGCTCGAGCATACAAAATAGAATTTCATTTGAAGGTTTGGAGTTTGGCACATACAAATTTACTTGGAACGGCAGGTAAATACCGCATATAGGAAGGTAGGGTGGACTCATATGGAACAACTTTGGGGTTTAAGGAGTTTGGATGCACAAGCAGTATTCCCGCTTAGTACAGGTGAAGGCTAGCAAAAGACTGGGAAGCGACCAACTGAGAGAGCGACAACAGTCATAAACATGCATTAAAATTAATTCACACCGAGTACAAGCATGAGTAGGATATAATCCACCATGAACATAAATATCATGAAGGCTATGTTGATTTGTTTCAACTACATGCGTGAACATGTGCGAAGTCGAGTCACTCAATTCATTCAAAGGAGGATACCATCCCATCATACCACATCATAATCATTCTAATAGTATGTTGGCACGCAAGGTAAACCATTATAACTCATAGCTAATCAATCATGGCACAAGCAACTATAATCTCTAAATGTCATTGCAAATATGTTTACTTCATAATAAGCTGAATCAGAAACGATGAACTCATCATATTTACAAAAACAAGAGAGGTCGAGTTCATACCAGCTTTTCTCATCTCAATAAGTCCATCATATATCGTCATTATTGCCTTTCACTTGCACGACTGAACGATGTGTATAATAATAATAGTGCACGTGCATTGGACTAAGCTGGAATCTGCAAGCATTCAACTCAAAAGAGAAGACAAGGTAATATGGGCTCTACGTTAAATAAACAATCATGCATATGAGAGCCACTAAACATTTTCAATACAGTCTTCTCGACCCACAAAGGAAAGAAAAGAAAATAAAACTATTTACACTGGAAAGCTCCCAACAAGTAAAAGAAGAACGAGAAATCTTTTTGGGTTTTCATTTTAATTTCTACTACAAGCATGGAAATTAAACTAACTATTTTTTTTTCTTAAGGTTTATCAAACACACAAGAAGAAAGCTAGAAAAAGAAAATTAAACTAGCATGGATAATACAATGAAAGAGTATGAGCACCGACGACTAGTGTGTGAACATGAATGTAAAGTCGGTGAGAAATACATACTCCCCCAAGCTTAGGCTTTTGGCCTAAGTTGGTCTAGTACCAAGGACCGCCTGGCTGATATCCGTAGTTGTAGCTGGGGTTGTACTGAGATGCAGCAGCAACCGCCTCCTGAGCTGCGGCATGTTGGTGAGCTGCCTCCGCTCTCCCCTCGTGTTCAGCAGCTTCCTCCCTGGTAACAACATATCTTCCTTTTTCCTAATAATCAAAAAGGAGAGGAGCAGGAAGAGTAACATGGACGGCGTTGCGCCTGTTATAGATTAGTCGATAATGGAGGAATTGTTCATTCCTCCTAAGAAATTGATGATTGACCATAGCGTCATAATCTAAATAAGTAGGAGGTATCATCATATCCCCCTCTCGTGGGGCTATACCAAGATAATTAGCCACACGGGTTGCATAAATTCCTCCAAATAAATTTCCCTTTCTACTATTATTCTGCAACCTACGTGCAACTATTGCACCCAAGTTATAACCTTTATAACCTAACACAACACTCTTGAGGACACACAGATCAGGGACACACATGTGACATGCTTCATCTTTACCGTTAATGCATGTACCAATGAAGAGAGCAAAATAATGTATAGCAGGAAAATGAATGCTCCCTAAGGTAGCTTGTGCTATGTCCCTGGATTCTCCAATAGTAATACTAGCAAGGAAATCTCTAAATTCAAATTTGTGAGGATCATTAATATTACCCATTGAGGGAGTTTGCAAGCAGTTGTAAAATCCTCTAAGTCCATGGTATAAGATGTATCATAAATATCAAATAGGACACTAGGAGAATTACGCGTACAATTATATTTAAACCTCCGCACAAATGAATAAGTCAATTGATAGTACCGAGGACACTTATCTTGTAAGAAGTCCTCCAGCTCAGCATTACGCACATACGCGTCAAATTCCTCCTTAAAGCCTGTTTCGACCATAAAATCATCGGATGGCCACTCACAAGCTCGTACATCCGCGTCCCTCGGCAATTCAACATCTTGCTCACCTATAGCAATCCTGGGCCCTTTCTTCACCGAGGAACCACCTTGGTACATTCTCCTAGACATAATTCCTTTTTCTAAAAAATTTCTGAAATTTTAGTAACTTCAAAATAAAAAAATAAAAGTGAATAAAACTAAACAAGATTGATAGCAACTACTCCTACAAGTGTGAAAGAACATGCGGTGCCCCCATGTTTGGTTTTGGTAATTGATGACAATCTCTATGGCTAATGGTTGTCTTGAGTTATATTTGAAGGATTTGTCCATAGGCTTTTCTTGAAGTCCATGTGCTGGTTTCAAGGAGTTTATGAGTTGACCAAGGTGCTATTAAGGAATTATCCAAAGATTGGTCATGTGGGTGTTGAGCTTATTGCAAGCATGTCTTGAAGAAGAAGGTTGTGTGATCATTCATGTTTATCTTCAATACATCATCCAAATGAAGAGAGTTGCAAAGATTCAAGGTTGATCAAGACTAAGTCAATAGTGAATCAAGTTGATTAACTCACAAAGCGTAGAAGATGTACCGAGAGGGATCAAGTGATCCCATGGTATGGTAAGCATTGTCCATTGCACTTTGTGTACTAACCCATGGTCTATGTGGGAGTTCTATGTGGGGTTAGGTACATATCCATGGGCTTGCATCAAGAGGAAGATATCATACAACCCATGGAAAGGATGAAATCAAGTGGTGATCGTCATCAAGATTGCCGTGTGCAAGTTCAAGTGGAGCATCACGAAGAGATCAAGTGCTTGAATCTTTCCATCCATTGTGGTGTCAATGGACTTGTGAAGATGAGCCGAAGAGTGGCTCACCCATAGTGGACTATGGGGGAGCAATCATCTAGTCTTCATCGAGCCAACACAATCAAGAAAGGTGGTCCAACTTGAGGGAGTGAAGATCGTCATCATCTAGCTCAAGTGGACCATGTGCAAGGCAAAGGTTTGCCCTTGATAGGTTTTCTATTTTACCGGTCTCATGGTAGTTGTGGGAGACCGGGTTATATGATCGATTGCCGTACTATCAAGGGGGGCTCTCGATGAGTTGCTTGATCGTTTCATTTGTAGAGAGCTCAAACCATTGCATCCTTGCATCATGTTTCTTGGTTCTTGTTTGATTCTCTTTGTGAGTCTTAGAGCTTATGGTCATCTTGATGACAAGCTTGAGTTCATCGAAAACGGAGTTTGCATGCGTCTTCTATGATGTTTTCGGTGTTGGAGGTTTTACCGGTCTTCTCGGAGGAAGGGTTCTCACCATTTTCTTTTGGGCCTTTTCTCATTTGCTTATTATTGGTATTTCTATAAATATTGTGTTAGCCCTTGGCGTTGGCTTTCCAACAAACTTGGTTTCGTTGAATTCGGAGTCCGTTTGCAAAAGTTGTGGCTGTTTTGGTGAAGGCTGCAGCGGTACTTCCGCGACTAGAGCGGATGTAATTTTTTACTACCGCTCTAGAGCGGTACTACCGCGGCTCCTGAGCGGTAGTACCGCTCCAGAGCAGTACTACCGTGGCTCCTAAGCGGTAGTACCGCCCTGGACCAAAAACTCGTGTTTTCTCTCTCGATTGGGCTGTTTTGAGCGTGCTAAGCGGTAGTACCGTTCCTCCAAGCGGTAGTACCGCTTGTGCACGACCTGAGCACATAACGGTTGGATTCGGGAGGTCCTATAAAAGGGGGTCTTCTTCCCCATTGAACCTTATCCTTTGAGCTCGTGTTCTTCCCCCATTGTTGACCTTCTTTGAGCTTGCTAACTCTCAATCCCTCCATGGATTCTTGCTAGTTTTTGAGGGAAAAGAGAGAGGAGATCTAGATCCACGTTTCCACCAATCACTTTCTCCTCTAATGAGGGGAACCCCTTGTATCTAGATCTTGGAGTTCTTCGTGTTCTTCTTTCGTTCTTCCTCTCATTTTCCTTCCTAGCATTAGTTGCTTTGGTGGGATTTGGGAGAGAAGGACTTGGGAACTCCGTGTGCCCTTGCCATTGCATTTGGTGCATCGGTTTGAGTTCTCCACAGTGATACGCGGAAGTGAAGTTTGAGAAGCTTATTACTCTTGGGTGCTTGGTTCCCTTGAGCTTGTTCCTCTTGGGTGCTTGGGCGCCCTAGACGGTTGGTGGTGTTCGAAGCTCAATCATTGTGGTGTAAAGCTCCGGGCAAGCGTCGGGGTCTCCAATTAGGTTGTGGAGATCGCCCCGAGCAATTTGACGGGTACCGATGACCGCCCCCAAGGGTTGCCAAAGTGTATGGGTTCGGTGACCGCCCCCAAGGGTTGCCATTTGTACGGGTTCGGTGACCGCCCTCAAGGGTCCCTTAGTGGAATCACGGCATCTTGCATTGTGCGAGGGCGTGAGGAGATTACGGTGGCCCTAGTGGCTTCTTGGGGAGCATTGTGCCTCCACACCGCTCCAAACGGAGATTAGCATCCACAAGGGTGTGAACTTCGGGATACATTGTCGTCTCTGCGTGCCTCGGTTATCTCTTACCCGAGCTCTTTACTTATGCACTTTACTTTGTGATAGCCATATTGTTTCTTGTCATATATCTTGCTATCACCTAAGTAGTTTTTCTTGCTTAGCATAAGTCGTTGGTGCACATAGGTGAGCCTAGTTGTTGTAAGTTTTGTGCTTGACAAATTAACCACTAGGTTTATTCCGCATTTGTTCAAGCCTCAACCGTAATTATTATAAAGCGCCTATTCACCCCCCTCTAGGTGACATCCACGATCTTTCAATTGGTATCAGAGCCTCGTCTCTCTTTGTTGGGCTTAACCGCCTAGAGAGTAAAGATGTCGACTAGAGGATTAGGTTTCTCTGACACTCTTAGTTTCGATGGCACAAATTTTGATGTTTGGGTAATTCGCATGCTTAATCTCTTTAGGGTCATAGACCCAAATTTAGAGAGAATTGTAGATTGTTGGAAATATGCCCTAGAGGCAATAATAAAAGTATTATTATTATATTTCCTTGTTCATGATAATTTTCTTTTATTCATGCTATAACTGTATTATCCGGAAATCGTAATACACGTGTGAATATATAGACCACAATATGTCCCTAGTGAGCCTCTAGTTGACTAGCTCGTTGTGATCAACAGATAGTCATGGTTTCCTGGCTATGGACATTGGATGTCGTTGATAACGGGATCACATCATTAGGAGAATGATGTGATGGACAAGACCCAATCCTAAGCTTAGCACAAAGATCGTGTAGTTCGTTTGCTAGAGCTTTGCCAATGTCAAGTATCTCTTCCTTTGACCATGAGATCGTGTAACTCCTGGATACCGTAGGAGTGCCTTGGGTGTATCAAACGTCACAACGTAACTGGGTGACTATAAAGGTGCACTACAGGTATCTCCGAAAGTATCTATTGTTTTATGCGGATCGAGACTGGGATTTGTCACTCCGTGTAAACGGAGAGGTATCTCTGGGCCCACTCGGTAGGACATCATCATATGCGCAATGTGACCAAGGAGTTGATCACGGGATGATGTGTTACGAAACGAGTAAAGTGACTTGCCGGTAACGAGATTGAACAAGGTATTGGATACCGACGATCGAATCTCGGGCAAGTAACATACCGATAGACAAAGGGAATTGAATACGGGATTGATTAAGTCCTTGACATCGTGGTTCATCCGATGAGATCATCGTGGAACATGTGGGAGCCATCATGGGTATCCAGATCCCGCTGTTGGTTATTGACCGGAAAACGTCTCGGTCATGTCTACATGTCTCCCGAACCCGTAGGGTCTACACACTTAAGGTTCGATGATGCTAGGGTTATAAAGGAAGTTTGTATGTGGTTACCGAATGTTGTTCGGAGTACCGGATGAGATCCCGGACGTCACGAGGAGTTCCGGAATGGTCCGGAGGTAAAGATTTATATATGGGAAGTCCTATTTTGGCCACCGGAAAATGTTCGGGATTTTTCGGTATTGTACCGGGAAGGTTCTAGAAGGTTCCGGAGTGGGGCCCACCTGCATGGGGGGACCCACACGGACGTGGGTAGTGGGGGCAAGGCCCCACACCCCTGGTCAAGGCGCACCAAGATCCCCCCTTAGAAGGAATAAGATCATATCCCGAAGGGATAAGATCAAGATCCCTAAAAAGGGGGGATAACAATCGGTGGGGAAGGAAATAATGAGATTTCTTTCCTCCCACCTTGGCCAACGCCCCAATGGACTTGGAGGGCAAGAAACCAGCCCCTCCACCCCTATATATAGTGGGGAGGCGCATGGGAGCTATACACGAAGTTCTGGCACAGCCCTACCTCTCTCCCTACTCCTCCTCTCCCATGGTGCTTGGCGAAGCCCTGCTGGATTGCCACGCTCCTCCACCACCACCACGCCGTTGTGCTGCTGTTGGATGGAGTCTTCCTCAACCTCTCCCTCTCTCCTTGCTGGATCAAGGCGTGGGAGACGTCACCGGGCTGTATGTGTGTTGAACACGGAGGTGCCGTCCGTTCGGCACTAGGATCATCGGTGATTTGAATCACGACGAGTACGACTCCATCAACCCCGTTCACTTGAACGCTTCCGCTTAGCGATCTACAAGGGTATGTAGATGCACTCTCTTTCTACTTGTTTCTGGTCTCTCCATAGATAGATCTTGGTGACACGTAGGAAAATTTTGAATTTCTGCTACGTTCCCCAACAGTGGTATCAGAGCTAGGTCTATTGCGTAGATTCTTTGCACGAGTAGAACACAAAGTAGTTGTGGGCGTTGATGTTGTTCAATATGCTTACCGTTACTAGTCCAATCTTGTTTCGACGGTATTGTGGGATGAAGCGGCCCGGACCGACCTTACACGTACTCTTACGTGAGACAGGTTCCACCGATTGACATGCACTTGGTGCATAAGGTGGCTAGCGGGTGCCAGTCTCTCCCACTTTAGTCGGAACGGATTCGATGAAAAGGGTCCTTATGAAGGGTAAATAGCAATTGGCATATCACGTTGTGGTCTTGCGTAGGTAAGAAACGTTCTTGCTAGAAACCCATAGCAGCCACGTAAAACATGCAACAACAATTAGAGGACGTCTAACTTGTTTTTGCAGGGTATGCTATGTGATGTGATATGGCCAAGAAGAATGTGATGAATGATATGTGATGTATGAGATTGATCATGTTCTTGTAATAGGACTCACGACTTGCATGTCGATGAGTATGACAACCGGCAGGAGCCATAGGAGTTGTCTTTATTTTTTGTATGACCTGCGTGTCATTGAAGAACGCCATGTAAACTACTTTACTTTATTGCTAAACGCGTTAGTCATAGAAGTAGAAGTAGTCGTTGGCGTGACAACTTCATGAAGACACGATGATGGAGATCATGATGATGGAGATCATGGTGTCATGCCGGTGACAAGATGATCATGGAGCCCCGAAGATGGAGATCAATGGAGCTATATGATATTGGCCATATCATGTCACAACTATATTTGATTGCATGTGATGTTTATCATGTTTATGCATCTTGTTTGCTTAGAACGACGGTAGTAAATAAGATGATCCCTTACAACAATTTCAAGAAGTGTTCTCCCCTAACTGTGCACCGTTGCTACAGTTCGTCGCTTCTAAGCACCACGTGATGATCGGGTGTGATGGATTCTTACGTTCACATACAACGGGTGTAAGACAGTTTTACACAGCGAAAACACTTAGGGTTAACTTGACGAGCCTAGCATGTACAGACATGGCCTCGGAACACGGAGACCGAAAGGTCGAGCATGAGTCGTATAGTAGATACGATCAACATGAAGATGTTCACCGATGATGACTAGTCCGTCTCACGTGATGATCGGACACGGCCTAGTTGACTCGGATCATGTAATCACTTAGATGACTAGAGGGATGTCTATCTGAGTGGGAGTTCATAAGATGAACTTAATTATCCTGAACATAGTCAAAAGACCTTTTGCAAATTATGTCGTAGCTCGCGCTTTAGTTCTACTGTTTTAAATATGTTCCTAGAGAAAATATAGTTGAAAGTTTATAGTAGCGATTATGCGAACAGTAGAAAGCTTATGTCCTTAATGCACTACTCAGTGTGCTGAACCCCAAACGTCGTTTGTGGATGTTTCGAACATCGAACATACACGTTTTGATAACTACGTGATAGTTCAGTTAAATGGTTTAAGTAGAGGCACCAAAGACGTTTTCGAAACATCGCGGAACATATGAGATGTTTCGAGGGCTGAAATTGGGATTTCAGGCTCGTGCTCACGTCAAGAGGTATAAGACCTCCGACGATTCTCTTAGCCTGCAAACTAAGGGAGAAAATCTCAATCGTTGAGCTTGTGCTCAGATTGTCTGAGTGCAACAATCACTTGAATTGAGTGGGAGTTGATCTTCCAAATGAGATAGTGATGTTTCTCCAAAGTCATTGCCACCGAGCTGCTAGAGCTTCGTGATGAACTATAACATATCAGGGATAAATAAGATGATCCTTGAGGTATTCACGATGTTTGACACCGCGAAAGTAGAAATCAAGAAGGAGCATCAATTGTTGATGGTTGGTGAAACCACTAGTTTCAAGAAGGGCAAGGGAAAGAAGGGATACTTCATGAGACGGCAAATCAGCTGCTGCACCAATGAAGAAACCCGAGGTTGAACCCAAACCCGAGACTAAGTGCTTCTGTAATAAGGGGAACGACCACTAGAGCAGAATTACCCTAGATACTTGGTAGATGAGAAGGCTGGCAAAGTCGATAGAAGTATATTGGATATACATTATGTTAATGTGTACTTTACTAGTACTCCTAGTAGCACCAGGGTATTGGATACCGGTTCGGTTGCTAAGTGTTAGTAACTCGAAATAAAAGCTACGGAATAAACGGAGACTAGCTAAAGGTGAGCTGACGATATATGTTGGAAGTGTTTCCAAGGTTGATATGATCAAGCATCGCACGCTCCCTCTACCACCGAGATTGGTGTTTGCGTTGAGCATAGACATGATTGGATTATGTCTATCACAATACGGTTATTCATTTAAGGAGAATAATGGTTACTCTATTTTTTGAATAATACCTTCAATGGTCTTGCACCTAAAGGAATGGTTTATTGAATCTCGGTCGTAGTGATACACATTTTCATGCCAAAAGATATAAGATAGTAATGATAGTACCACTTACTTGTGGCACTACCATGTAAGTCATAATGGTATAAAACGCATGAAGAAGCTCCATGTTGATGGATCTTTGGACTCACTCGTTTTTGAAAAGTTTGAGACATGCGAACCATGTCTATTGGTGTATATGCATGAAGAAACTCCATGCAAATGGACCGTTCGGACTCACTTGATTTTGAATCACTTGAGATATGCAAATCATACCACATAGGCAAGATGACTGAAAAGCCTCGGTTTCAATAAGATGGAACAAGATAGCAACTTGTTGGAAGTAACACATTTTGATGTTGGCAGTCCAATAAATGCTGAGGCATGCAGTGAATATTGTTATGTTCTTACTTCACAGATGATTCGAGTAGATGTTGAGAATATTTACTTGATGAAACACAACTCTGAATTATTGAATGGTTCAAGTAATTTCAGAGTGAAGTAGAAGATCATTGTGACAAGAGGATAAAATGTCTATGATACGATCATAGAGATGAATATCTGAGTTACGAGTTTTGGCACACAATTAAGACAATGTGGAAATTGTTTCATAATTAATACCGCCTGGAACACCATAGTATGATGGTGTGTCCGAACATCATAGTTGCACCCTATTGGATATGGTGCGTACCATGATGTCTCTTATCGAATTACCACTATCGTTCATGGGTTAGGCATTAGAGACAACCACATTCACTTTAAATAGGGCACCACGTAATTCCGATAAGATGACACCGTATGAATTATGGTTTAGAGAAACCTAAGTTGTCGTTTCTTAAAGGTTTGGGGCTGCGACGCTTATGTGAAAAAGTTTCAGGATTAAGCTCGAACCCAAAGCGGATAAAATACATCTTCATAGGACACCCAAAACAGTTGGGTATACCTCCTAATTCAGATCCGAAAGCAATATGAATTGTTTCTAGAATCGGGTCCTTTCTCGAGGAAAGGTTTCTCTCGAAAGAGTTGAGTGGGAGGATGGTGGAGACTTGATGAGGTTATTGAACCGTCTCTTCAACTAGTGTGTGGCAGGGCACAGGAAGTTGTTCCTGTGGCACCTACACCAATTGAAGTGGAAGCCTATGATATTGATCATGAAACTTCGGATCAAGTCACTACCAAACCTCGTGGGATGACAAGGATGCGTACTACTTCAGAGTGGTACGTAATCCTGTCTTGAAGGTCATGTTGCTAGACAACAATGAACCTACGAGCTATGGAGAAGCGACGGTGGGCCCAAATTCCAACAAATGGTTAGAATCCATAAAATCCGAGAACGGATCCATGGACTTTGGTGGACTTGCCCGATGATCGGCAAGCCATTAAGATAAATGGATCTTTAAGAAGAAGATGGACGTGGACGGTAATGTCACCGTTTATGAAGCTCGACTTGTGGCGAAGAGTTTTTCACAAGTTCAAGGAGTTGACTACGATGAGATTTTCTCATCCGTAGCGATGCTTAAGTCCGTCGGAATCATGTTAGCATTAGCTTCATTTATGAAATCTGGCAGATGGATGTCAAGACAAGTTTCCTTACTAGTTTTCGTAAGGAAAGGTTGTATGCAATACAATCAGAAAAGTTTTGTCAATCCTGAGGATGCTAAAAGGTATGCTAGCTCCAGCGATCCTTCTAAGGACTGGAGTAAGCATCTCGGAGTTGGAATGTATGCTTTGATGATGATCAAAGATTTTGGGTTTGTACAAAGTTTATGAGAAACTTGTATTTCCAAAGAAGTGAGTGGGAGCACTATAGAATTTCTGATGAGTATATGTTGTTGACATATTGTTGATCAGAAATGACGTAGAATTTCTGGAAAGCATATAGGGTTATTTTGAAAGTGTTTTTCAATGGAAAGCCTGGATTAAGCTACTTGAACATTGAGCATCAAGATCTATAAGGATAGATCAAAATGCTTAATAATACTTTCAAATGAGCACATACCTTGACATGATCTTGAAGGTGTTCAAGATGGACCAGTCAAAGAAGGAGTTCTTGCCTGACTTGTAAGGTACGAAGTTAAGACTTAAAGCTCGACCACGGCAGAATAGAGAGAAAGGACGAAGGTCGTCCCCTATGCTTAAGACGTAGGCTCTTCAGTATGCTATGCTGTGTACCGCACCTGAAGTGTGCCTTGCCATGAGTCAGTCAAGGGGTACAAGAGTGATCCATGAATGGATCACAGGACAGCGGTCAAAGTTATCCTTAGTAACTAGTGGACTAAGGAATTTTCTCGATTATGGAGGTGGTAAAAGAGTTCGTCGTAAAGGTTACGACGATGCAAGCTTAACACCTATCCGGATAGCTCTAAGTAGAGATACCGGATACGTATTATGGAGCAATAATTTAGAATAGCTCCAAGTAGAACAGTTGTTTGGAATAGCTCCAAATAGAGCGTGGTAGCTGCATCTAGGAGATGACATATAGATTTGTAAAGCACACACGGATCTGAAAGGTTCAGACCCGTTGACTAAAACCTCTCTCACAAGCAACATGATTAAACATAAAACTCATTGAGTATTAATCACATAGTGATGTGAACTAGACTACTGACTCTAGTAAACTCTTGGGTATTAGTCACATGGGGATGTGACCTGTGAGTGTTAATCACATGGTGATGTGAACTAGATTATTGACTCTAGTGCAAGTGGGAGACTGTTGGAAATATGCCCTAGAGGCAATAATAAAAGTATTATTATTATATTTCCTTGTTCATGATAATTGTCTTTTATTCATGCTATAACTGTATTATCCGGAAATCGTAATACACGTGTGAATATATAGACCACAATATGTCCCTAGTGAGCCTCTAGTTGACTAGCTCGTTGTGATCAACAGATAGTCATGGTTTCCTGGCTATGGACATTGGATGTTGTTGATAACGGGATCACATCATTAGGAGAATGATGTGATGGACAAGACCCAATCCTAAGCTTAGCACAAAGATCGTGTAGTTCGTTTGCTAGAGCTTTGCCAATGTCAAGTATCTCTTCCTTTGACCATGAGATCGTGTAACTCCTGGATACCGTAGGAGTGCCTTGGGTGTATCAAACGTCACAACGTAACTGGGTGACTATAAAGGTGCACTACAGGTATCTCCGAAAGTATCTATTGTTTTATGCGGATCGAGACTGGGATTTGTCACTCCGTGTAAACGGAGAGGTATCTCTGGGCCCACTCGGTAGGACATCATCATATGCGCAATGTGACCAAGGAGTTGATCACGGGATGATGTGTTACGGAACGAGTAAAGTGACTTGCCGGTAACGAGATTGAACAAGGTATCGGTATACCGACGATCGAATCTCGGGCAAGTAACATACCGATAGACAAAGGGAATTGAATACGGGATCGATTGAGTCCTTGACATCGTGGTTCATCCGATGAGATCATCGTGGAACATGTGGGAGCCAACATGGGTATCCAGATCCCACTGTTGGTTATTGACTGGAGAACGTCTCGGTCATGTCTGCATGTCTCCCGAACCCGTAGGGTCTACACACTTAAGGTTCGGTGACGCTAGGGTTATAAAGGAAGCTTGTATGTGGTTACCGAATGTTGTTCGGAGTCCCGGATGAGATCCCGGACGTCACGAGGAGTTCCGGAATGGTCCGGAGGTAAAGATTTATATATAGGAAGTCCTGTTTCGGCCATCGGGACAAGTTTCGGGGTCATCGGTATTGTACCGGGACCATCGGAAGGGTCCCGGGGGCCCACCGGGTGGGGCCACCTGCCCCGGGGGGGCCACATGGGCTGTAGGGGGTGCTCCTTGGCCTACATGGGCCAAGGGCACCAGCCCCAAGAGGCCCATGCGCCTGGGGAAACCCTAAAGGAAGAGTCCCAGCAGGGGAAGGCACCTCCTAGGCGCCTTGGGGGGGGGGGGGAGGACTCCTCCCCTGGCCGCCGCCCCCTTGGAGATTGGATCTCCTAGGGGCTGGCGCACCCCCCCTTGGGATCCCTATATATAGTGGGGTAGGAGGGCCTCCCAAACACACCTTATGCCTTTGGTGCAGCCCCTCCCTCTCTCCCAAGTTCTTCTCCTCTCCTATGGTGCTTGGCGAAGCCCTGCGGGATTGCCACGCTCCTCCACCGCCACCATGCCGTTGTGCTGCTGCTGGATGGAGTCTTCCTCAACCTCTCCCTCTCTCCTTGCTGGATCAAGGCGTGGGAGACGTCACCGGGCTGTACGTGTGTTGAACGCGGAGGTGCCGTGCGTTCGGCACTTGATCATCGGTGATTTGAATCACGACGAGAACGACTCCTTCAACCCCGTTCACTTGAACGCTTCCGCTTAGCGATCTACAAGGGTATGTAGATGCAAACTCTCCTCTCTCTTTCTACTCGTTGCTGGTCTCTCCATAGATAGATCTTGGTGACACGTAGGAAAATTTTGAATTTCTGCTACGTTCCCCAACATAGATATGGGTTTTTCTCCTCCAAAGGATCCCCAAATATTATCTTTAGAGGATGAGAAAAACTCTTATCTCAATGCTCAAGCTTCTAATGTGCTTTTCGATGCTTTGAGCAATGTAGTTATATTTCAACTCATGCCGTTCCGGGATGCTCATGAGTTGTGGACAAAGCTTCAAGATAAATATGGTGTGTCCAAGTTTTGTAAGGATAATTGTTCTCCCTCCACCTCCGGCCGCGTTGTCTTCTCAACTTCTTCTACTTCACCTACAAGTGGTTTGCCACATGGTAATGACATGGTGAGTAGTGGTGTCCATTGCAATGATGATAGTGGGCTTATTTTTGATAATCCTTCATCACTTTCTTATTGCAATGCTTCATCTTTGGACTTTAACACTTCTAGCACTCCAAATGTTTCACATGCTTGTGTTGATAGTCCTTGCATATCATGTAGAAATTGCATGACTAAATCTCATGATGATATGCTTGCTATGTCTTGTTGCCATGATAAAAATGCATCTATTTCCTCTAATTGTTATGCTAACAATGTAGAGGAAACCAAACACTCCATGGAACAAGATGTGGTGTTTAATGGTGCCTCAAGGGATCCTACATCATCATCTATTGCTTTTTGCCTTATGGCTAAGGCGTCAAAGGTATCTCCTACTTTGTACCCCAATATGTCTCTTGATGATGATGTTGATGCTAATGATGATGAGGATAATGATGAAGAGAATGATAATGTTGCCTCCTTAAAAATTAAGGGGGAAATGGTTTTTAAATCTCTTCATAAAAATAAAATTGCTCGTTCCAACTTCATGGAAATTATGTCCATTGCTATTGAGAGCAAGAAATATGTTGATGAGTTGGAATCTTGTCTTGAGGAGCATGAGGTCACCATTGATAAAATGGAAGGTCATGGGCGTGATTACGCTAATGAGATTGCGGACCTCTCTCAAGCTCTTGAACTTGAACAAACCACCAAGGAATCTCTTGAGGAGACTTTTGCTCTAGAATTTTCTAGAGTGAAGGAATCTACTGATAGAGCTCTTGAGGTTGCCAATTTTTTTGAAACTAAAAATGCTAAGCTTGAAGTTGCTCATGCTAGACTCCTTGAGGATTTTGAGCACCTCGAAAATGTCTCAAGGGTCATTAAGGGTGAGCTCATCAAACTTACCGAGTCTCATGATCAACTTGAGGCCGCTTATTTAAAAGAGCTTGCCAAGTTGCCTTCTCCTCTTGTTGTTAATGATGATGCTTGTGCTACTAATTCTATTACTTGTGAAGCATCCATTTTGAAGGAGAATGTTGAGCTACGGGCTCAACTTGAGGTGCTATCTTGCAATTATGGGAAATTGGAAGAAAGTCATGAAAAGCTCTCAAGCTCTCATGATGATATTCTAGTATCCCATAGTGTGCTAAAGATAGCTCATGAGGCCATGATTGCTAAGGTAACATCTAGTGAGCCTCATGTGGATACTAGTACTACTTCTAGTCAAAATAGTATATTGCCATGTGCTAGTCCTTGTAATTCATCTACTCACAATGTTGGTACATCTTGTGATGAATTGCTTTCCTTGCCTTGTTGCTCTAACGATGAAGCTGATACTTCCTCTAGTACTTGTGTTGAGACTAACCATGTAGAGGAAATCAAAGAGCTCAAGGCCCAAGTCACTTCTTTGAAGAAAGACTTGGAAAAGTGTCATGAAGGGAAGGCCACACTCAACAATATCTTGAGTGTGCAAAAATCCCCCAATTACAAAGGTGGACTTGGATTCAACTCCAACAAGAATAAGAAGTCCAAGTTGAACAAGAAGAAGGGCCAAGAACAAGTCAAGAATTCGGCCAAGATTGTTTGCTTCAAGTGCAAAGTCGAAGGGCATCATGTTAGATCTTGCCCATTGAAGAAGAAGGCCATTAGTGTCAAGCAACAAGGGAAGAGGGCACAAGTTCAATCTCATGCTCAACATCAAGTTGAAGAAAGGCCTCTTCCCAAGAAGACTCAAGTTAATGCTTCTCAAATTGAGAAATCATGTGAGAAGAAAGTGAAGAGTAGACGTTGCTACTTATGTCGTGAGAAAGGTCACGTCGCTTCTTCATGCACTAGTGGTAACTTATCCAACCCAATTATTATTGATGATATCTATTCTCTTGGTAAGGATAAGGTTGGCAATGTGTTAGACAAGTTTGTTGGTACTCAAAGTGGTGTCAAGCAAAGAACCATTTGGGTAGCCAAACCTATTGTGACTAACCTCTTAGGACCCAACTTGGTTGGGGACCAACAACCTCAAACTTGATCAATAGGTGTTGTTGGATGGCATTGGAGACTTGGCTAAATTATGAAGAATTAAGGGGACTTCATCATTCTCTTTGTCTCAAGCCAAGTCAATTGGATTATCAAGTTTCTATCTTATATCCAATGTGCCTCCTTACGGTAACTTGTACTTAAATTCTTTACCTTGAAAGTTACTTGCCCCCTTGCATGTTTTGGTTTTGTTCCTTGCATGTGTTTGTATATGTTGTGATTCCAACTTGCTTACCTTGAGCAATCAAGTATGTGTGTGTTGGTTTGCACATCATGTACGTGTGTGTCGTGTGTTGAGCCTTTATGCTTCTTGTTTGTATCCTAGTTGGCACGTGTGAGAGATTAATGGAACATCCCATTTTGGGGGAGTAATGGCTTTGTGCACCTCACAATCCTATAAATGTGTGTACATGAGGAATACCATCTAGTATTGATATTACAAGATTATCTAGTCGCTAGGTGGTATATCTCTCATGAGAAATTCAAATTCTAAATAGTCCATTAATTATATCTTGTTTGTTCCTCTTATTGCCTCTTGTTAAGTTCTTATTGGTATCACATTATGGGGGAGTAATATGCTAAGTGCATATTACAAGCCTAGAAAATGTGTACATTTGAGATATTGTCACCTAGAATTGATATTGTAGATTATCTTGTTCCTAGGTGGCATGTTAGCTCTACAAGTTGCAATTTGCTTGTGTTTGGTGTGAAGATGATGTCGGATATCCTTGTTATCTACCACCGAGAATTATTTCCAAATACTTCTTGTCTTTGACAATTGGTAGTCTTATGTGTGGTAGAATTTGTTGATCATCTTTACATTGGCTTTTGTTTTACTTGCCTTTTCTCTTGCCAAGGTTTGTGTCAACTCCCGTTGTCTTCCATACCACTTGTGGATCTTGTTTATTTCTTGTTCTTGTCTAGTGTTTTCTAGATATAGTGAAAGCGGTGATCCCACCTTGTGCATTTTGTATTCAAATACAAATCCTATATAATGCACAACTCGTGGGGGAGCTATTCTATTTTCTTTAGAACACTCTTCTTGTGATCCTTATCAAGTGTGTTTTGGTGGAAGGCAAGCCATTTCTTTTTGGTACTTTGTGCCATCATGAAACTTTGTTGAGAGCTTGGTTTGTTTGGAACCATCCTCTCTTTGGGAGTTTGACATCTTTAGTTTAGTGTGTATCAATGGATATCTCATTCCTTGATGTATCTTTAGTGATATCTTCCAAGTGATGATTTCTCCATTTGGTATCCTTTTCACTTGGCATTTCTTTGTCTTTTGGTTTCGGGTTTTGAAAGTCTTGAGCATGCATGTTTACTTCATGTACTTCATTTGGCATGCTTTCTTTCTTTGACTCAATATATAGCGGAAACTCCACCTAGTCTCAATTTGGATGAGATGTGCATGAAATTCATTTTCATATCTATATGCACGTATTTATGTGGAGTTTGTCCTATGTATTGGTGTTTCTAACTATTTGGTCCCGATGAGTTTGGGTACCGTTTAGTTTGTGTTGTTCTTCTAGGAACTTTTGGAGATGCATTGGATGCTCGGCTCACTCTCAAGGAAGGTGTTGTCACCATGTGCATATTGGAGTCAAGCTAGGATGATCAATGAACTACTATCTACCTTCAATTCGTATCTACTACTTCCTTCCAATGATATCTCGGTAACAAGTATCTATTCATGCTTTCCCTTCTTGCATTCAACCTTGTGTAGGTTGCATCTTGGCATGATATTCATTTCATATCTTGTGATACTTGTTTCCTTTCTCAAAGCATCCCAACGATGATCTCTTGTTGCTAGTTGTGATGTCTTTGATGGTTGTGTGATTGGACTTCATTTATATACAATAAGACCATATCTTGCCAAGTGTTATGCTTCCAAGGAAACATCTTATTGGTATATTTATGACTTCCTTGTGGATATCTTGTTCCTTCGTGTTGTAACTATTTCGGGTGTACATCCTTCTTTGTAGATATATATATCATCAAGATTTCGTCTACATAGAACCTTATACACTTGAGAGAAATTACATCTCTAGTTGATATCCTTTCTTTCACGTCCACCCTGTCTTTCTTATGTTATTTCTTTGGTGGCTCCGTGAAAGCTTTTGCCTTGAGTGCGTGTCCTCTATCGTTGCATCTTGTTGCACTCTTGTGTGGTGAAGATTATTTTCCTATTGCTTATCTTTACGAGGATTTTGCCATCTTATTTGGTATCCCTCGTCTTGATGAGCCTCTCTTCGTCTATCTTCACCACGGGTTGTCACAAGCATAGGTTCTCTTATGCTTATTAGTGAGCTTGTGAACCCGGTTGCTAGTTGTGTGTGGGAATGACATGCCTTGCACCGTGTATCTCATTCTTTCAAGACTATATTGATGCGTAATGCTCATCCGTACATTAGTATTCTCTAACGCATTGCCTTGACTCACACGCATCTTTTTGGTTGAGCCCATTCTTAAGTCGCCTCTGTTACATGTTGCTCAACCATGTGCTTGTTGCAAGTCCTAGGCTTTGTTTCCCATATGCTCACTTGCACTGGATGTGAGTTTCTATAGATTTTGGGGGAGCTATGATCCTATTTTGTGCACTTTGTATTCAAATACAAAAATTCTTATGTGTGCACAAATCATGGGGAGCTTCTCTAGTTTCTTTAGAACACTCCTTTGCGCTTATCATAATATCTTTATTCTTGTGGCATGTTGGATCATTGGTCTAGTTGGTTCAATTGATATCCGTTGATTGCTTGCTTCAATTGGTATCTTCTGATTGCTTGTGTCTCTCTTTGTTATGTCTTTGTGTCATATCTTTTTGTTGCAATCTTTGGGTCTCAATATAGTTTGTCTTCCTCCAAGTATTGGCAGTTGGATATGTGTATTGCATTCCACTCTCTTGTTGAGAAATACACAATTTATGGAGGAACACCTTTTATTTTGGCCTTCTTAGCTTTTCACCCATTTTGGCAATCGATGCCAATGGGGGAGGAGTTTCAGAGAGTTTTGTGGAGAAGTCTTCTGAGTTTTCTCCTTGCTTTGGTTTTGGTTCCTAAGCATTTGCATCTCATTCTCATGCATCATTAGTTGTTGCATTGCATGGTGATGCATAATTCCTTGTATAAACTCTCTTGAAAGTGATTGTCATCAATTACCAAAATGGGGGAGATTGAAAGAACATGCGGTGCCCCCATGTTTGGTTTTGGTAATTGATGACAATCTCTATGGCTAATGGTTGTCTTGAGTTATATTTGAAGGATTTGTCCATAGGCTTTTCTTGAAGTCCATGTGCTGGTTTCAAGGAGTTTATGAGTTGACCAAGGTGCTATTAAGGAATTATCCAAAGATTGGTCATGTGGGTGTTGAGCTTATTGCAAGCATGTCTTGAAGAAGAAGGTTGTGTGATCATTCATGTTTACCTTCAATACATCATCCAAATGAAGAGAGTTGCAAAGATTCAAGGTTGATCAAGACTAAGTCAATAGTGAATCAAGTTGATTAACTCACAAAGCGTAGAAGATGTACCGAGAGGGATCAAGTGATCCCATGGTATGGTAAGCATTGTCCATTGCACTTTGTGTACTAACCCATGGTCTATGTGAGAGTTCTATGTGGGGTTAGGTACGTATCCATGGGCTTGCATCAAGAGGAAGATATCATACAACCCATGGAAAGGATGAAATCAAGTGGTGATCGTCATCAAGATTGCCGTGTGCAAGTTCAAGTGGAGCATCACGAAGAGATCAAGTGCTTGAATCTTTCCATCCATTGTGGTGTCAATGGACTTGTGAAGATGAGCCGAAGAGTGGCTCACCCATAGTGGACTATGGGGGAGCAATCATCTAGTCTTCATCGAGCCAACACAATCAAGAAAGGTGGTCCAACTTGAGGGAGTGAAGATCGTCATCATCTAGCTCAAGTGGACCATGTGCAAGGCAAAGGTTTGCCCTTGATAGGTTTTCTATTTTACCGGTCTCATGGTAGTTGTGGGAGACAGGGTTATAGGATCGATTGCCGTACTATCAAGGGGGGCTCTCGATGAGTTGCTTGATCGTATCATTTGTAGAGATCTCAAACCATTGCATCCTTGCATCATGTTTCTTGGTTCTTGTTTGATTCTCTTTGTGAGTCTTAGAGCTTATGGTCATCTTGATGACAAGCTTGAGTTCATCGAAAACGGAGTTTGCATGCGTCTTCTATGATGTTTTCGGTGTTGGAGGTTTTACCGGTCTTCTCGGAGGAAGGGTTCTCACCATTTTCTTTTGGGCCTTTTCTCATTTGCTTATTATTGGTATTTCTATAAAGATTGTGTTAGCCCTTGTCGTTAGCTTTCCAACAAACTTGGTTTCATTGAATTCGGAGTCCGTTTGCAAGCTGTTTTGGTGAAGGCTGCAGCGGTACTACCGCGACTAGAGCGGATGTAATTTTTTACTACCGCTCTAGAGCGGTACTACCGCGGCTCCTGAGCGGTAGTACCGCTCCAGAGCAGTACTACCGTGGCTCCTAAGCGGTAGTACCGCCCGAGACCAAAAACTCGTGTTTTCTCTCTCGATTGGGCTGTTTTGAGCGTGCTAAGCGGTAGTACCGCTCCTCCAAGCGGTAGTACCGCTTGTGCACGACCTGAGCACATAACGGTTGGATTCGGGAGGTCCTATAAAAGGGGGTCTTCTTCCCCATTGAACCTTATCCTTTGAGCTCGTGTTCTTCCCCCATTGTTGACCTTCTTTGAGCTTGCTAACTCTCAATCCCTCCATGGATTCTTGCTAGTTTTTTAGGGAAAAGAGAGAGGAGATCTAGATCCACATTTCCACCAATCACTTTCTCCTCTAAGTGAGGGGAACCCCTTGGATCTAGATCTTGGAGTTCTTCGTGTTCTTCTTTCGTTCTTCCTCTCATTTTCCTCCCTAGCATTAGTTGCTTTGGTGGGATTTGGGAGAGAAGGACTTGGGCACTCCGTGTGCCCTTGCCACTGCATTTGGTGCATCGATTTGAGTTCTCCACGGTGATATGTGGAAGTGAAGTTTGAGAACCTTATTACTCTTGGGTGCTTGGTGCCCTTGAGCTTGTTCCTCTTGGGTGCTTGGGCGCCCTAGAGGGTTGGTGGTGTTCGGAGCTCAATCATTGTGGTGTAAAGCTCCGGGCAAGCGTCGGGGTCTCCAATTAGGTTGTGGAGATCGCCCCGAGCAATTTGACGGGTACCGGTGACCGCCCCCAAGGGTTGCCAAAGTGTACGGGTTCGGTGACCGCCCCCAAGGGTTGCCATTTGTACGGGTTCGGTGACCGCCCTCAAGGGTCCCTTAGTGGAATCACGACATCTTGCGTTGTGCGAGGGCGTGAGGAGATTACGGTGGCCCTAGTGGCTTCTTGGGGAGCATTGTGCCTCCACACCGCTCCAAATGGAGATTAGCATCCGCAAGGGTGTGAACTTCGGGATACATCGTCATCTCCGCGTGCCTCGGTTATCTCTTACCCGAGCTCTTTACTTATGCACTTTACTTTGTGATAGCCATATTGTTTCTTGTCATATATCTTGCTATCACCTAAGTAGTTTTTCTTGCTTAGCATAAGTCGTTGGTGCACATAGGTGAGCCTAGTTGTTGTAGGTTTTGTGCTTGACAAATTAACCGCTAGGTTTATTCCGCATTTGTTCAAGCCTCAACCGTAATTATTATAAAGCGCCTATTCACCCCCCCTCTAGGCGACATCCACGATCTTTCAAATTGCCTAGAGCCTATATCATGCATTAGAATTGCTTGGGACCTCATAAATTTAACATGCAAGCTCAAGAACATGGTCACCTATGCAGCAAAAATTTGCAATGAATAAAGCACTAGAACAAAAACTAATTGGACCAATGGAGGAGTTACATACCAAGCAACAATCTCCCAAAGCAGTTTTGTGAATGGAGCTTTGAGCAAGGAGATTGAAAATCACAACAAAATGAGCTAGAACTCGTGCTTGAGCTGGATGGGATTTTTTTGGGAAGAAGATGGAGTGTGTGGGTGCTGGCATAAGTGGAGGGGGGCCACCAGGGGCCCACGAGACAGGGGGCGCGCCCAGGGAAGGTGGGCGCGCCCTCTACTCTCGTGTCCTGGTGCTTGCCCCTCCTGCAATGATTTCAGTGCCTAAAATCCTAAAATATTCCATAAAAAATCATACTAAATTTGCAGGGCATTTGGAGCACTTTTATTTTTGGGATATTTTTTAATGCACGGATAATTCAGAAAACAGACAGATAATACTATTTTTGCTTTATTTATTCTAAATAACAGAAAGTAAAAAGAGGGTACAGAAGGTTGTGACTTCTAGTTTCATCCTTCTCATGATCATCAAAATGAATCCACTAACAAGGTTGATCAAGTCTTGTTAACAAACTCATTCCGAATAACACAGAACCGGAGAAATTTTGAATAACACTAGGTTACCTCAACGGGGGAAGGAACATCCCCAATAATAAGAATATCATATTTTTTCTTGAAAGTAGGAAGAGGAAATTCAAAACCTCCAATAATGATAGTTGGAACTTGTCCAATAGAATTGATGCTATGAACTTGAGATTGTTTCCTCAGAAAGTGTACCGTATGCTCCTTACCATTAACATGAAAAGTGACATTGCCTTTGTTTCAATCAATAACAGCCCCTGCAGTATTCAAAAAGGGTCTACCAAGGATAATCGACATACTATCGTCCTCGGGAATATCAAGAATAACAAAGTCCGTTAAAATAGTGACATTTGCAACCACAACAGGCACATCCTCACAAATACCGACAGGTATGGCAGTTGATTTATCAGCCATTTGCAAAGATATTTCAGTAGGTGTCAACTTATTCAATTCAAGTCTACGATATAAAGAGAGAGGCATAACACTAACACCGGCTCCAAGATCACATAAAGCAGTTCTAACATAATTTCTTTTAATGGAGCATGGTATAGTTGGTACACCCGGATCTCCAAGTTTCTTTGGTATTCCACCCTTAAAAGTGTAATTAGCAAGCATGGTGGAAATTTCAGCTTCTGGTATCTTTCTTTTGTTTGTGATGATATCCTTCATATATTTAGCATAAGGGTTTACTTTAAGCATATCAGTTAAGCGCATACGTAAGAAAATAGGTCTAATCATTTCAGCAAAGCGCTCAAAATCCTCATCATCCTTTGTCTTGGATGGTTTAGGAGGAAAGGGCATGGGTTTCTGAACCCATGGTTCTCTTTCTCTACCGTGCTTCCTAGCAACAAAATCTCTCTTATCATAACATTGATTCTTTGATTGTGGGTTATCAAGATCAACAGCAGGTTCAATCTCTACATCATTACTTTTGCTAGGTTGAGCATCGACATGAACATTATTATTAACATTATCACAAGGTTCATGTTCATCACCTGATTGTGTTTCAGCATCAGAGATAGAAATATCATTGAGATTCTCAGGTGTGTCTACAACAGGTTCACTAGAAGCATGCAAAGTTCTATCATTTTTTCTTTTTCTTCTTTTTAGAAGAACTAGGTGCCTCTAAATTATTTCTGTGAGAATCTTGCTCGATTCTCTTAGGGTGGCCTTCAGGATACAAAGGTTCCTGAGTCATTCTACCAGTTCTAGTAGCCACTCTAACAGCAAAATCAGGTTTATTATTTAATTCATCAAGCTAATCATTTTGAGCTTTAAGTACTTGCTTAGCTTGAGTAGCAACCATAGAAGCATATTTGCTAATGAGTTTAAGTTCACCACTCTAGCCATATTACCGCTCACACGTCCTATCTCGAAAGCATTATTCTTTAACTCTCTACCAACATAAGCATTAAAACTTTCTTGTCTAGCCATAAATTCATCAAATTCATCTAAGCATGGGCTATGAAATTTAGTAGAGGGGATTTCAACTTTATCATATCTATAGAGAGAATTTACCTTTACTACCTGTGTTGGGTTATCAAGACAATGTGGTTCTTCAACAGGCGGTATATTAAGACCATGTATTTCTTCAATAGGAGGTAAATTCTTAACATCTTCAGCTTAAATACCTTTTTCTTTCATTGATTTCTTTGCCTCTTGCATATCTTCAGGAATGAGAAATAAAACACCTCTCTTCTTCGGAGTGGGTTTAGGAATAGGCTCAGGAGTTGGCTCAATTGGTTCAGGAATTGCCTCAGGAATTGGCTCAGGAAGAGTCCAATTATTTTCATTAGTCAACATATTATTCAATAGTAATTCGGGTTCGTCGACTGTTCTTTCCCTGAAAACACAACTAGCACAACTATCCAAGTAGTACTTGGAAGCATCGGTTAGTCCATTATAAAAGATACCAAGTATTTCATTTTTCTTAAGAGGATGATCAGGCAAAGCATTAAGTAACCAGAAAAGCCTCCCCCAAGCTTATGGGAGACTCTCTTCTTTGATTTGCACAAAGTTGTATATTTCCCGCAAGGCAGCTTGTTTCTTATGAGCAGGGAAATATTTAGTAGAGAAGTAATAAATCACATCCTGGGGACTACGCACACAACCAGGAGCGAGAGAATTATACCAAGTCTTAGCATCACCCTTTAATGAGAACGGAAATATCTTAAGGATATAAAGAGTGAAGTGCACTGTAGGTCCTTGAACTATTCCAGGGATGTCACGTAGGTCCTCGAACTATGAAAATCGTCATCTAGGTCCTCAAAGTGCAGTAAGTGTGTCATTCAGGTCCAAAATCTCCCTGACAGGCTCTAACTGGCCAGCTGACACATAAACAGTAACCGTAACAGTACGCGGCAAACCGTCCTGAATTCCTATGCGTGATGAATAGTACACGACAAAGAATAAATATAAAAATATATCAAAAAAGTGAGATCCTCTATCATCGAAGAGACCCTGGCGCGTGAACAGTAAAAATGTCATTAATTCAAAAAAAGTTCGCGAACGATGAATTTGGAAAAATATTTGTGACTTTAATAAAATGTTCGCAAACGATGAATTTGGAAAAAAATATTCGCGACTTCAAAAAAATATTCGTGAATTTAGAAAAAGTTAGCGAACGATGAATTTGGAAAAAATATTCACGACTTTAAAGAAATGTTCGCGAACGATGAATTTGAGAAAAATATTTGCGAGTTTAAAAATAGTTTGCGAACGATGAATTTGGAAAAAATATTCATGACTTTAAAAAAATGTTCACGAACGATGAATTTGGAAAAAATATTCGTGACTTTAATAAAATGTTCGCGAACGATGAATTCGGAAAAAATATTTGCGACTTTAATAAAAATTTCACTAACATTTTTTAAAGTCAGGAATTTTTGTGGTTCGCGAACATTTTTTTCTGTACCCACGAACAATATTTGTGGTTCGCGAACATATTTTCAAATTTATTGTTTGTGAACTTTTTTAAAGTCGCGAATATTTTTCCCATATTCGCGAATATTTTTTTGAATTAATGAACATTTTTACTATTCACGCACCAGGGGTATCTTTGATGCCAAAGATTTTCAGATTTTTTTGTTCATATTTTTTATTTTTCGCACTGTTCACCATGCCAGCTGGTCATTTAGAGGGGGTTAGTGAGATTTTGGACCTGGATGACACACTTACTGTACTTCGAGGACCTAAATGACGATTTTCATAGTTCGAGGACCTATGTGACACCCCTGAAATAGTTTAAGGACCTACAGTGCACTTCACTCGGATATAAAAATAGCAAGATTTATCATCATGAGTAAACAGGGTAGCTATATCATTCAACTTGGTAAGATGTGCCACAACAGTTTCAGATTCAAGGCCATAAAAAGGATCAGATTCAACTAAAGTAATAATTTCAGGATCAACAGAGAATTCATAATCCTTATCAGTAACACAAATAGGTGAAGTAGCAAAAGTAGGGTCAGGTTTGATTCTAGCATTAAGAGACTGCTGCTTCCATTTAGCTAATAATTTCTTAAGATCATATCTATCATTGCAAGCAAAGATAGCTCTAGCAACTTCTTCATTCATAACATAACCCTCAGGAACAACAGGCAGTTCATAATCATTGGGAGAATTTTCATCATCACTATCATCAATAATAGCATCTTCAATAATTTCATTCCCCCTAACTCTAGCAAGTTGTTCATCAATAAATTCACCTAATGGAAAAGTAGTATTACGCACATAAGTAGTTTCATCATAAGTATCATGCATAGCAGAAGTGGCATCATCAATAACATGTGACATATCAGAATTCATAGTAGTAGCAGGTTTAGGTGTCGCAAGCTTACTCAAAATAGAAGGAGAATCTAGTGCAGAGCTAGATGGCAGTTCTTTACCTCCCCTCGTAGTTGAGGGATAGATCGTAGTTTTCGTGTCTTTCAAGTTCTTCATAGTGATCAACAGATATAAATCCCAAGTGACTAAGAGAATAGAGCTATGCTCCCCGGAAACGGCGCCAGAAATTAGTCTTGATAACCCACAAGTGTAGGGGATCGCAATAGCTTTCGAGGGTAAATTATTCAAGCCAAATTTATTGATTCGACACAAGGGGAGCCAAAGAATATTCTTGAGTATTAGCAGTTGAGTTCTCAACTCAACCACACCTGGATAACTTAGTATCTGCAGCAAAGTATTTAGTAGCAAAGTAGTATGATAATAAAGGTAACGGTAACAAAAGTAATGTTTTTGGGTTTTGTACTAGTTGTAACAGTAGCAACGAAAAAGTAAATAAGCGAAGAACAATATGTGAAAAGCTCGTAGGCAATGGATCAGTGATGGATAATTATGCCGGATGAGATTCCTCATGCAATAGTTATAACATAGGGTGACACAGAACTAGCTCCAATTCAACAATGTAATGTAGGCATGTATTCCATAAATAGTCATACGTGCTTATGGCAAAGAACTTGCATGACATCTTTTGTCCTACCCTCCCGTGGCAGCGGGGTCCTAGCGGAAACTAAGTGATATTAAGGCCTCATTTTAATAGAGAACCGGAATAAAGCATTAGCACATAGTGAATACATGAACTCCTCAAACTACGGTCATCACCGAAAAGTATCCCGATTATTGTCACTTCGGGGTTGTCGGATCATAACACATAATAGGTGACTATAGACTTGCAAGATAGGATCAAGAACACACATATATTCATGAAAACATAATAGGTTCAGATCTAAAATCATGGCACTCGGGCCCTAGTGACAAGCATTAAGCATAGCAAAGTCATAGCAACATCAATCTCAGAACATAGTGGATACTAGGGATCAAACCCTAACAAAACTAACTTGATTACATGGTAAATCTCATCCAACCCATCACCGTCCAGCAAGCCTACGATGGAATTACTCACGCACGGCGGTGAGCATCATGAAATTGGTGATGGAGGATGATTGATGAAGATGACGGCGATGAATCGCCCTCTCCGGAGCCCCGAACGGACTTCAGATCAGCCCTCCCGAGAGAGATTAGGGCTTGGCGGCAGCTCCATATCGTAAAACGCGATGAAACTTTCTCTCTGATTTTTTTCTCTGCGAACGTGAATATATGGAGTTGGAGTTGAGGTCGGTGGAGGTCCAGGGGGCCCACGAGACAGGGGGCGCGCCCCCACCATCGTGGACAGGGTGTGGGCCCCCTGGTCTTGATTCTTTCGCCAGTATTTTCTATATTTTCCAAAAAGTGCCTCCATGGATTTTCAGGACATTCCGAGAACTTTCTTTTCTACACATAAAACAACATCATGGCAGTTCTGCTGAAAACAACGTCAGTCCGGGTTAGTTTCATTCAAATCATGCAAGTTAGAGTCCAAAACAAGGGCAAAGTTGTTTGGAAAAGTAGATACGTTGGAGACGTATCATGGCGCCAGAAATTAGTCTTGATAACCCACAAGTGTAGGGGATCGCAACAACTTTCGAGGGTAAAGTATTCAACCCAAATTTATTGATTCGACACAAGGGGAGCCAAAGAATATTCTTGAGTATTAGCAGTTGAGTTGTCAATTCAACCACACGTGGATAACTTAGTATCTGCAGCAAAGTATTTAGTAGCAAAAGTGGCATGATAATAAAAGTAACAGTAGCAAAAGTAATGTTTTTGGGTTTTGTAGTGATTGTAACAATAGCAACGAAAAACTAAATAAGTGAAGAACAATATGTGAAAAGCTCGTAGGCAATGGATCAGTGATGGATAATTATGCCGGATGCGATTGCTCATGTAATAGCTATAACATAGGGTGACACAGAACTAGCTCCAATTCATCAAAGTAATGTAGGCATGTATTCCGTAAATAGTCATACGTGCTTATGGAAAAGAACTTGCATGACATCTTTTGTCCTACCCTCCCGTGGCAACGGGGTCCTAGCGGAAACTAAGGGATATTAAGGCCTCCTTTTAATAGAGAACCAGAACAAAGCATTAACACATAGTGAATACATGAACTCCTCAAACTACGGTCATCATCGAGAAGTATCCCGATTATTGTCACTTCGGGGTTGTCGGATCATAACACATAATAGGTGACTATAGACTTGCAAGATAGGATCAAGAACACATATATATTCATGAAAACATAATAGGTTCAGATCTGAAATCATGGCACTCGGGCCCTAGTGACAAGCATTAAGCATAGCAAAGTCATAGCAACATCAATCTCAGAACATAGTGGATACTAGGGATCAAACCCTAACAAAACTAACTTGATTACATGGTAAATCTCATCCAACCCATCACCGTCCAGCAAGCCTACGATGGAATTACTCACGCACGGCGGTGAGCATCATCAAATTGGTGATGGAGGATGGTTGATGATGACGACGACGACGAATCCCCCTCTCTGGAGCCCCGAACAGACTCCAGATCAGCGCTCCCGAGAGAGATTAGGGCTTGGCGGTGGCTCTGTATCGTAAAACGCGATGAAACTTTCTCTCTGATTTTTTTCTCCCCAAACGTGAATATATGGAGTTGGAGTTGAGGTCGGTGGAGGTACAGGGGGCCCATGAGACAGGGGGCGCGCCCCCCACCCTCATGGACAGGGTGTGGGCCCCCTGGTCTTGATTCTTTCGCCTGTATTTTTTATATTTTCCAAAAAGTGCCTCCGTGGATTTTCAGGACATTCCGAGAACTTTTCTTTTCTAAACATAAAACAACATCATGGTAGTTCTGCTGAAAACAACGTCAGTCCGTGTTAGTTTCATACAAATCATGCAAGTTAGAGTCCAAAACAAGGGCAAAAGTGTTTGGAAAAGTAGATACGTTGGAGACGTATCATCAGACTTTAGTGACCAAGAGATGTGTCAGAACATTGATTTTGCCATTGATCAGAAGTTGTTCTTATTAAGTGAGGCTGAAAAGAATCAAGTTGACATGGAAGAAACAGGAAAGGGTCTTGACTTGGTTCATTCGAAGGCAAAATACAAGGAATATTTGAAGCAGCTTCCAGATATAAGCTCTAGCAAGAGCAAGGCAGCATCCGTGGCAAACCCTCATGTGGTCCAGAAGCGCAAAGTAGTTTCAATGAAGTAGAATCTGGAGTTGCCTCAAACCGAGCAACAAATACTGAGGGCAGAAGCTGAAATAAATGTGGAGAAGGAAGCTGTGGTGCCAACTGTTGTGCCAACTGTAGTGAGCAGAGAGCCAACCATGACTCAAGATGTGACAGCAATGCATGTTGAGCCTACAACCATCACAGGAGTTCAACAGATCAAGGGTAAGACTCCTCTGTCAGTAGTCCCACCTAAACTAGCTAAGCAGCAAAAGATTGTCAAGTTTGCCAAGGGCACAAAGGGGGAACAAGGCACAAAAGGTGTGGGGTTCATACACGAGACAGAACAACATGCCACAGCCATCGATGCAGGAGTGCCAAGTTCAGCTAGATTGCTACCAATCGAGGCTGAGAAGATGCCAACTGCAGATGCTACTGTACCAACTGAAGTGTCAATTAGGAGCAGGGTCATAGTCAAAACTACCACTGCTGCTTAGGAAGACACCCCTACAACTGCAAGCCCCAAGGTGCCAACTCATAGAGATACTTCAATGCCAAACACGGAAGGAGGTGATCAAAATGCCAAACTCCCGTCTCCAAGAGCTAACACACAACATCCAAGCAAGCCTACATCACCAAGAGCTGACTTTCAGCACGCATTTAACACAAGAGGGGGTGTTCAACATTGTAAGCAGGTGCAAGCCTCCTAGGCCGCCAACTACAACACCATTGCGAACCAAGTCAGCGAACGGTGCAACTGTGAATGTGCCGCAAGGATATGCCCTGGGCCTTCAACCCATATGCAGATCAAACTCTTACAGCTATCATGGTGACGGGTATTGTGATGCACCAACTTTTGACCTGGGCATAGATGGTGATGCTGAGCCTGCTGCAGCAGCACAAATAAGGGATGCCAATGTGGTTGTCATAGATGAGGGTGAGTTGGACCCAACAACTGTGAATGAAGGATGCGCTGCTGCTGATGCTGGCAAGGGATTTGCTCACCAGCCAGATGTTGAATCACCAGACAGCTGCCACACCCCGATATGCGTAGAACCAGCAGTTGGCACGAGCAGTTCTTCAGGACCACCTGTTGCACGAAGACAGATGAGGGTAATAAGGCTGGGAGCATCTCAAAGGTCCCCATTCATTGATTACAACAAAAAGAAGACGTTCAGCTCCAATGAGGTAGTCAACAAGCTTTACGCTGCCCTCTTGTATTGGGTCAGGCATCACCCAGGAGCAAATGATGCTGATACCAGGTAAACCAACTCCCCACAGCCTATATACATATCTTTTTAAGTTGCACTGTACCGCCCACTTAGTTGCATAACAAGCAGAACATGTTGCACAGAACAATGCTTTTAGTTGCACACTCTTGTATTTTTAATACACAATTTTTGTGTTGCTGTGACCCTTCAAGCTAACTTGTCTTTTATTTCTTTTAAAAAAAATTCAGCCCTGAGATAATCATGTATGGTGCTTTCTACATTTCTATAAAGGAGTTAGTTGATTCCATGAAGCCTGTTCAATGGCTGTCAAGAATTTTTATTGAGACTGGAATCATACACATCATGGATAACTTACCAGAAGGGTCAAAGAAGGTCGTTATGCCACTGAGGTTTTCTGTAAGATTTTTCAAAACCTTTTTACCCTCTTCTTTTTTGTAGCACTTTTGTTGACCAATTCAGGGAGTCCATTCATCTAGTAAGGAGTTTGAGGCATGTTTATAATTTCTGCAGATCAATTTACAGCAAGAGATCCACAATGTGAATGAGATAAACAAGAAGTTTGAATACAAGAACCATCTCAACAAGCAAGACTTGGTCAGTGTTGTGACCACATGATCCATCTCTTAGTTGGCACTCATAACATGTTCAGTTGCACATGACACATCTATTAATTGGCAAATACTTCCTGGCAACCTGTTTTAACTTCACCATTTTTTACTGTTTTCTTTACCTACAATGTGTATCTGTGTCTGAATCGTTCACGTGTGCAGATCATGCTGCCAATGCTTGAGTGCGCTGATATAAACGACCACGAAGGAGGAAGCATTATTGGGTCTTCAATGTCAACTTGAGGGACAGACGTTTCGAAGTTCTTGATTCAAGCAGGAAGCTAGACAACATTGAGTTAATGAACACCGCCTCTACCATCGCGGGGGCAGTACGCCAGCTATGGAGGAAGCATTACCCAAAGTCCAACATCGAGCACTTCCAGATTATTGACATCGATGTACCGAAGCAACACGGCAAGTAAGACAAGAATCATGACATTCTTCTCAAATTTTTACCATCAATCTATAGTTTTTAAAATTTTCTAGATGTACTATTTTTCCCTTGTTTAAATGATTATTTGTTCTATAGATGTACAATCTATAGTTTTTTAAGACACACAACTAGTTTGCAATATCTTTTTCATTTTTATGATTTTCTCATGGATTATCTAGTCAGTTGCACAGTGGAACATCAGTAGTTGCACAGTGGCACAAAATTAGTTGCACAGTGCCATAGAGTAAACCATCTTATTGGTTTTAAATTTCTGTGACAAATTTTCCTTTTCCCCACTGCAGCAATGAGTGTGGGCTGTTCGCATTGCTTAACGCCACTGAGTGGAACAGTAGCCAACTTCCCAACTATGAGCCCAAGGAAGTACTCAACATCAGGAAGAAGATGGCATATGATTGGGTCACCAGCGTGCACAACTCCGCCCCATGGAGGAAGTTGTTGAGATATGACAAGGACTAGGTCTGTACTCTTTTTATTCTCTACCCTTTTTCAATGCCTTGCTGGTTTGTAGTTGCACACTAATAGTAACTCCGTTGCAACTCAATGTTATCACTTTTGTTGACACATTAGGAGCACTGGGGCATACAACTGTTCAGCAACTGAATATTAAACCATTTGCCAACAAAGGAACAAATAGCAACCATTTACATAGTGCATGAACTAATTCAAGGAAAACAACTTAGAGAAGAGAAAGCATAGATGTTGAATGTGTCCACTTGGTCCCAAAATTGCTCAAAAACCATCATTCTTTTCCTTTTCCCCTTTTCCATACAAACGATGCAAGAGAATCACAGCAGCCTGAGTGGACACACACCGACAGTGTGCTCTATAGATTGGCAGTGGCTGCATTTGTTTTTCTTCTTTGGGTGTAGCTCCAGCGCCGATTTTTACCGTCGACTCTTCGCCCTACCCTTTGTAGTAGACCTTGGAGGATCCCTGGGCACAAAATCATCAGTGGCTTGTGCAGGGGATGCAGCCTCCGTCGGGGCAGTAGGACCAGTGTGCGTGGGCGCCGGACCAGCACGAGGTTGTGTTCGATCACTTGTGGAATAATGATATAAATAGTTTAGTATTTTTTTGCGCAACCAGGACTGATGTTCTCTGCAACCACACGGCTCATGCTGTGCAACTAACTGGTTGCTGTGTGCAAGTTAAGTTGAAAATAAAACCTGTAGTAGCACGGCCCGTCATGGCACTTGTGATGGTAATCACCTATAGCCAGAACAGGAAAAACAAGTTAGTTGTTCATCTTCATGCTCGAAGTAACATAGCGCGCTCAACTAGGTTTCAGGGTGGTGCGCGTGGGCCGAATGAGTTGGCTCGCTTGTGCAATTGGGTAGCCTGTTCTATGCAACTAGGAACCATGATGTGTGCAACTAAAGTTACACACCTAGTGAGATGTGGAGTTGGGGCAGGTAATTACCTGGATGATGAGCCCCCTGAGTACTACCTGTAGGGCCATTGGGAGGAACACGCGGGGCACAGCTTGTTGGTCCAGGCGGGGGAGGAGGTGGAGGAGCATGCCATGTAGGGCTAGGAGGTGAAGGAGGTCCTCGAGGGTTTCCATCATCTGATGGCCCCGTAGCAGCAGCTGGTTTTTTCTTTTTCTTGGACTTGTTCAGGTGGCCGATCTTGGTACGTGCTCCGCGCATATGCTCGTATACAGTGGCCTGTGCTACATCAGAGCCACTCGCAAACTTGACTAGTTTCCGAAAATCATATATCATGTTTCTCTCCCTTATCTGCTTCTTTGATTGAGGAGGCATCTCATCTGGTTGCTCATACCCGGTCCCTGGCGCACTAGGAACAGCAGTAGGTGTCCACCGTCTTAGCATGTACCTTTCCGGTATGACATCAGCTCCAAGATGGGTGAACACCTTGAGGATGGACCAACATAGCATGCCATCCTTGTTCATTTTGTAGCACTCACACAAATAGGAACCCTCCCCCACCCTTGCCTGCACCAAGTAGTTTTGAGAACATATTTGGCAACAAATTCCTGGTTCGGCCTGAGATAAAAAATATCAGCACCAACTTGGAACGCATTATAACGTCCAATCAGCTCATACTCTTCTCGGAACTTGCGGTAAAGGTCCCTAGTGTAGGTTTCGTAAGCTTGCCTCTCTATTGGGAAGTTGGACCATATCTCAATCTCAAGGTGTTTTGTCCTATAATCATTGCAGCCTTCCTTGGCATGGATGTGGTTCTGAATTTTTTCATATTGCTTGACGAAGTTCAGGATTGAGTTGTGTGGGTTCACATATCTTTTTAGGACGGCGTTGAACCCCTCACTACACTGTGTAGACTGTAGGAAGGGGAAGAACCTGTGTTTGAAGTAGCACGTCACCCAAGTTGACATGTATTCGTACAACTTCTCAAAGTGTGTGTGTGTGTGTGTGTTATAGCCTCGTACTTCATCATTAACCCAGCCCAATTATGCTCAAACTCACCTAGAGTGAAGCTGAAGTCAACACATTAGTTGAAATCATTAGAGAGCCCTGGATTCTGGCATAATAGCCAACCAACTTTTTCCGGAGCCTTTTTCATGATGTGCCATCGACAACAGCGATGCACGATGGTTGGAAAGATGCTCTCTATTGACTGCTTCATCACACCATCCTGATCGGTTATGAAGTTGTCAGGAGGTTTGCCATCCATAGCCTCTAGGAATGCTCGGAAGACCCAATGAAAGCTCGATGCCAACTCCTGCCTCACAAATGCGCAACCCAGCATGAAAGATTGGCCATGTTGGATTATTCCGATGAAGGGCGCGAACGGCATATTGTACATGTTGGTCATGTAGGTGGTGTCAAACGATATGCAATCATGGTACGCCTCCGCATAAGCTTTTCGAGCTAAGCCATCCACCCAAAATATGTTGACAACTCTGTCCTCTTCATCATATTTTACCTTATAGAAGAAGTCTGGACCAGTTTTCTGTATATCCTTGAAGTGCGCAATTGTCTCAATCATGTCACCCTCCTTTGTGTCATCTCTATGGAAACTTGTACACAGATTTGTTATTGCCTTTGGTCCGAATGACACCATCATCTCAGATCCATAGAACTCTGCCATGATATGCATCATACGTCCTGCATAATACAAAAAGAAACAATATATCTTTTTTTAGTCGCACGAATGCACACATCCAACTGCACAGTAATAGGACATGTGTTGGCACAGAAGATAATTGCAGGAAATGGACACCTAGCTGCACCTTTAAAAACACTTGCACTTTGCACATAGGACATTGTGTAGTTGCACAGTGAAGGTAATCTAGTTGTAGAACAAGCACCAAAGTGATATAGAAACAACATGGGAAGTTGGACACTAGTTGCACACTTAAGACATTTTAGTTGCACACCAGTACCATAACCGTTGCACACTGGACTGCCTAGAGGGAAATTTAATTCTTTAAGGGATAAAGATACACACATGTAGTCAAGTTGCAGTTATACAAGACGCGCAAAAACTCCGTTTCATCAGGAGAGATGCCTTGGTGTGATCTCAAGTATTCAGACAACGAAGATTTGTTCACCAGCGGATGATTGTGGTCATGAAGCAAGTGCGTCACCTCCCATCGCCCATCTAGCAGCTTCACCAACATTTTTGCCTTGCATTGAGTCTGCTTTATTGTCTCGCATTTCTGTTTCTTCTTTTTCTTACTAGGACCAGCCTACTCTTCAGCAAAGTTTGGAGGTTCATCTTCCATTTCCTCATCAGTGTCAACAGGTTTTGGATTAGGTATAGGGTCCAGGACATGAGGAGCCTCAACTCCTCCATCATCAGCTTTCAGCTTCTTGTACTTGTTGCAACAAAACTGCTGTTTTACCAATACATTGGTGCGAGCTGTCCACCCTAGAGGTGTTCATCTTGATAGAGAAACCCATCCGTAGGGCATAGCTGTTGTAGTGATCCTTAGAAATTTGAAGACTGTCAAACCTCATGCCAACATAGGGTTCCATTGGCTGAGAACCAGCCTCATCCTCTCCTTCTTCTCCTTGCACATCACCGTCAACAGCACCAGCTCCTAGCTCAGTCCTAGTTGGACCAGAAACATTTGCCTGGTGCCCGTGTCATCAAGAATATGGCTCTCTGACTGCAAAGTCACCACTACAGGGGCACCACAGGTTGATGACTGCCCTGCCACATTGTCATGGCCCATAGAGCTAGGCTCACGGGTTGTCTGCGTGTAGTAAACATAGTGCCCATTTTCTGTCCAATTTCCTTGTGGTATGCTGGGTTGCTGCTGATCCATATCATGAGGAAGCTCTTTGAGATCAGGAGGCAACTCATTGAGATCAAGCATTTCTTTTTCCTTTTTTGCTGTTGCCACACACCCCCACACATAAACAAGAAGGACGTGATGTCATCAGTTTAATCATGAAAGAGTGTTTAAAACAACCTAAAAACTTAGTAAATAGGCAGTTGCACACCATTATGACAATCTTAGTTGCAAAAGCTATAGGTCTATAGCAGAATATTTCTTTATAACAGGTATGCAATTTTTTTGTTTGCACAGAGTTGTTATATTAGTTGCACAGTTTGCTGTAAATAGGTGGCAAGAACATGACTTTTTTACTACAGAGTTTTTCTGACTTTTTCCTCTATTTGTTGCAATCATCCGCAGGTTTTCTGTTGGCAAGGAGCTGATTTAGATTTTTTTGCACATAATTTGGACATAATTTGATGCTACAATTGAGATGGAAAATCCAGGTGAAAGAAAACAGAAGAATTGGATGACATATTATAGATATATGATTTTCATCACCGTTTCTGTTTTTACTTCTAGTATATTGAACATATTTTTACACTATAGCTTTGCAAGAGATGTGGGACAAGGATATATGTGTGGGATAATAATATATGCGTGTATTTTAATATGGTTCGTGGTTTCATTAGCCTGGTTTATTTTTCTGTTGCACAAATTGCTGGAGAAGTTCCTATGGATCATTGTCTGGTTTTCACAAAAGTTCTTGTGTTTTTGCTGTCGTACTACAAATTTTTGGTTTTGGCTAGAATAGATGTTTGAGTTGGCCAGGATGCATATTTTGGTTGGCCAACATGCATGTTCAGTTGGGCGTCAATGTGTTCAGTTGGCCAGGATGCATATTCAGTTGGCCAGCATGCATGTTCAGTTGGCCAGGATACATGTTTTTGTTGCACATATACTTCAGGTTTTCTAAGGTGTTCACTCACAAACATCCAGTACATGTGGGGTACAATGCATGTTTTAGTTTGGCTAGCATGCATGCTGAGTTGCCAGAATACAGGTTCAGTTGGCTGGGATACATGTTCAGTTGCACATTTATGCATTTTTCATTGCACATATCTTTTGGACAGTCAATGTGTTAATTTGCAAACAATAATTACAAGTTGGTAGAATGCATGTTTAGTTTTGGCTACAATGCATGTTGAGTTGGCTAGAATCATGTTTTAGTTGGCCAGAGAACTTGTTTTAGTTGGCTTGTTTAACACATCCAGGCGGGGGAAACTTGGTTGGCATGCATGTTAGAAAACTTTTTCAGTAAAGTTGGTCTCAAACCATGTTTAGTGTGCAACTAGGAAGCTGTGAAACTAAACCTAAATGACTTGTGTTTAGTTGCACAAACCAAGAAATAGTAGGCTTCTATCCATGGTTAGTTGCACAGTAATTCGTGGTACTTGTTTTCAGTTGCAGATATGACACTCATGGGGGGGGGAGGTGATGTGCCAGATCCACCTCTTTTTTGAAGCAGCTTCTCCATGGATTTGTGCTAGATCCATGGAGGAGTGAAGAGGGGCAGAGGGGGATTACCTACTTGATGTTGCTGCCTGGTATGGCTCTGACCACCCTACCCTTAGATCTTCTTTTTTGAAGCAGCTTCTTCTTCTACTTTGGGGCTCCCATGGCGGCCGTTGTCGGTGTCAAAACCGGCAGATCTCGGGTAGGGGTCCCCGAACTGTGTGTCTAAGGGTCGAAGGTAACATGAGGCAGGGGACATGATGTTTACCCAGGTTCGGGCCCTCTTAATGGAGGTAATACCCTACTTCCTGCTTGATTGACTTCAATGAGTATAGGGGTTACAAGAGTTGATCTACCTCGAGATTGTAATGTCTAAACCCTAGATGTCTAGCCTGTATGATTATCATTGCCTCTATGGACTACCCTCCGGTTTATATAGACACCGGAGGGGCCTAGGGCTGTAAAGAGTCGGTTTATGGAGAAAGGAAAATACATTATCCGAATGCCAAGCTTGCCATCCACGCAAAGGAGAGTGCCATCCGGACACAAGGGAAGGTCTTTGATCCTGTATCTTCGCGGCCCATTAGTCCGACCCATATCACATAGCCCGGATGCCCGAGGACCCCCTAGTTCAGGACTCCCTCAGTAGCCTCTAAACCAGGCTTCAATGACGATGTATCCGACGCGCATATTGTCTTCAGCATTGCAAGGCAGGTTCCTTCTCCGAACACTCAAAGCAGTCTTCCGCACATAAGAGTTGTATCCGGCTCTGTTTAATAATTACAACCCTAAGCTATAATGGCAAAAATATTTAAAACAAAATAAATCAAATCCACTGGCAACTTTTTTGGCAAGGCGTTATGTCCTGGCCTTGTTATTAGTCCGAACCGTTTTACTGCCCCTGCTTCGCGATTCGAGGCACGGCCATTGACATGTCTTGTCAAAGCAGAGATCGTGTCACCTTATCACGAGATTCTCATCAATATGGGTTTGGGTAATCCAACCGTGCCGTTCGCACGACCCCTTGGGAATAGGCGAGTTTTAAGACTCGTGGGGGACGCTTGATATTCATTGCCTTTATAAGAAGATAAGGATCCGTCTTTCTTCCCCACGCCTTCTTCCTCAGCCCATCCGCCCTCGAGCTCCAGTGCTCAAGCTTCAATCCTTTCCGCCAGAAAAGCACTCTAGCCATGTCCGGATCTGGAGCGCAGGGCAAGTGGATGGCCTCCTCCGTTATGGAGGAAAACATCAAGGAACTCCAGGAAGCGGGGTACCTAGCCAAGGAAATCGCACACCGGCTTCCTGCCAAAAAGCAGATCATCCCCACCCCGGAGCCTAATGAGAGGGTAATATTGATCCCCCATTTCCTTCGCGGATTAGGGTTTCCCCTCCATCCTTTCGTCCACGGCCTCATGTTTTACTACGGGCCAGATTTCCATGATCTAGCCCCGAATTCCTTCCTCAACATTTCGGCGTTTATCATTGAGTGTGAAGCATTCCTCTGCATCTCCTCCCACTTCGGCCTATGGCTCAAGGTCTTTAATGTGAAGCCGAAAGTGGTTGACGGTGAACACGCAGAGTGCGGCGGTGCCATGGTGAGCAAACTCCCCAACGTCACCTGGCCCGAGGGTACCTTTGTGGAGATCGTGAAGGGGTGGCAACAGGGGTGGTTCTAGATTACGGAACCCCGTGACGCCACCTGGGCCACCCCTCCCAAATTTAAGTCCGGGCCTCCACTTCGGCTTACATCCTAGCTCAACAAGGGCCTGGATTGGGCGTCGTCTGACGAGGTGATGACACTACAGAAGCACGTCAAGGGTATGGTATACAAGAACACCAGTCTTGGCAGCGTGATCCAAGTGATACTTTTTCGCCGGACACTCCCCTGCCAGCGCCGAACTTAGTATATGTGGGAGTTCGATCCGGACAGTCCCCGGACCCTACAGCGATTATTCGGCACAACGCACGAAGATATATGGAAAGTACTTTTCAACACCCAGAAGTCGTGGCCGAAAAGGACCGAAGACCTCGGCCTCGACCGTGCTCATCCGGCCACTCCTGTAAGTTTTCTGATGACTTTAATTTGTAAATCCGAGGAGTATACTGAGATTTTCATTCTTCCCACAGGGCTGGATGAAGAAGGTGGAGCGGATTCACTGTCCGGCTCCGCTACCCAAAGAGCCAGCCGTTCCTCTATTGACAAGGATGCTAGTTCCGGCGCCGTATCAGGCGCCGGAGAAGAAGGCCAAGAAGAAGAGCAAGGAGGCCAGAGCTGGCCTCCGCCGTAAAGGCGCTTCAGACGTCGTGTTCGAAGACATTGAGACCCACTCCTCTCGTGACTAATATGAAGAGGAGGAGGAGAGAAATTCTCCCCTTAAGAGCGGAAAGAAGAAAAGGGCGGCTTCTGTGGACCTAGAGGCGGAGGCATCCAAGAAGGGGAAACTCTCCCTTTTGGATGATTCCTAATCGGACGCCGATGCCATCCCCAAGTGGCGCTCCGAGCGGAAGCCGCCGGCCGGATCGTAAGTATCCAAAGACACCGTACATATATCCAGTTTTATGCTTTGCGGTTCTAACATATTGAGTTGCGCGTTGCAGCCGACTCGCAATCTCCCCCAACGATCATCGTCCTCTGGGAATTCGCTGGGGCTGAACATGATGGAGAGCGAGTCGCCTCCGCAGGCCTCTACGCCCACGGCTACAGACAACACCGAAGTGTTGTCCCGAAGAACCTCTCCAGGTCACGAGGAGGTGCGGGAGGCCGAGAAGGTGGTGGCAGAGGGTAATACCTCTGTTGCCAAAAAGAGGGGGAACCGACCCCCATGGAGACCGGCAACGGGGGCCATGCCCAATTCGGCCCTCGACCGAACATTATTCCGGAGATCCATACGACTCCGGAATCGGGCGAGCAGCCTCCTTCGAAGGAAGGGGGCGTGCCGACTCCACCGGCGACCTCTATCAATCCGGAGGCGCCGGACACTCTGGTGGAAGCGCTTCAGAGCGCTTCCATTATGGAGGAACATCATACCCTTATGGGTACGGTGGTTGAAAAGGTTCGGTCCACTATAAGCGGATTGAACGAAGCCTATACCAGCCTTCTAATAGGCTTTGAGGTATGTGATACAATTTTTTTGGCTATTTGTATGTGTAAAAGTAATGCATGTGTATAGATAGTAGCGCCTAAGACTCTGTTCGGCGTTCAGAAAGAAAGGCCGAACAGAGGATCAAATATTTCATCGCAGGAGATAATATACATGTCTATTTGGATAAACAGGCTTTGATGTTAGCGGCAACTTCCCAGGCCACCAAAGTGTCCAACCTAAAGCAGAGATTGGCGGACAAGCAAGGTATGCAATACCGAAACATATCTGAAAAGAATATGAGTTCTGATTTGTTAGCTGAATGAGGTTTATCATACTGCTCATAGTTGACGCGTCGGAGGTCGAGACCCTCAAGAGCACACTAGCCGAAGCCAAGAAGGAGGCGGAGGAAGAACGAGTTGCCCACCTAAAACATGAAGCGAGGTTGGATGAAGTCCAACAAGAGCTCAAGGATGCTATAAGCAAAAATGTGAATCCTCGGAGTGCAAGGTTCCGGATCAAGACTCCGAACTTGCTAAGGCACTCAAAAGTGTGAAGGAGGCCCGGGTTTAAGCCCAAGGCGCCTTCCGGGAGATCCAAGAGGCGAAACAGATCACGGCGGGTAAGGCCTTTAATATGCAGAGCAAATTTGAAGGAGAAGGTACATCTTACTGACCCGCATTTGGAGTTCTCCAGGAGCATTTGCGGATCTTCCCTGGAGTATTGCAGATGCTGCGGAGTTTTTTCGAGCCAAAGAGGGGAGCTCAACGGAGAAGTTGTTCTGGTTGCAGTACCTTGCGCAAGAGCATCCCGTGCCCTTCAGTGATCAGCTGAAGCAGCTGACCGAACTGCATAGGGTGGCCGAATTGGCCATGAAGGATGTTATAGTCCGTCTTTGGCCAGCCGAACCCATACCCAGCAACTACTTCGAGCTCATAAAACGGCTAGTCAATGCCTGTCCCCGGCTTGACGCTATAAGGCGGTCAGCCTGTAACGAAGGTGCTCGGATGGCCTTCACCCGTGTCAAGGTGCAGTGGGTGAAGATGAATGCCACCAAGCTTGCAACCGAGGGACCCCCCGCAGGCAAGGAGCACCGCACGCCGAAGCATTATTGTGCCAAAGTCCTAGAAGGATCCCGCATTGTAGAGGGCCAGTGTTCGAAGGACATCATTTTTGAATGAATGTAACTGTGCTACCCGAACTGTGTATTATGAAAACAAGGCTTTTGTATAATATTTTTTCTTGTTTCATCTCAAATTATTCTCCTCCTGTGCGGCCGTTTACGATATCTGAGAGTTGGCCACTCGTCGGCTTCAGCCCCCATGTAGGTAGTACGGGGGTGTTCGGAATGGCATATGAACACACTTAACCCAATGACTTGGTCCTTGAAGGAGGTGTTAGTGTAGCAAACCAGGCAATCAGACTATGCGGCTTTATCACTCTCACTTAGCCATAGGAGTTTGACAATAGGATTGTAGGAGCAGCCCCTGGTATCGTTCAATTATCCGAACTTAGGTGCTGCAGACGCCTGACCAGGTGAAGACCGGCCCTTCGCGTAAGACGGAAAAAATTGTAAGAGATTTATAGTTAGTCACTTTATAGCTGACTAGCTCTCGCCGCATCATGAGAGTCAGTTTTCGGCTTTCTCTACTGAGGCGTTTATCCAGATGAACCAGAAACACAATCACAGTAGTTCTCCCTTTACTACCTTAGCCGAACAAACGGAACGTAAGGCAGCAACCACAGGAGCCGGGCAACCCAACTATTGACCAAAGACATGATTCGGAGCCGATGCATATAATGCTATATTCGGGATGCCGAACTGTACTATAAAAGTGTTCAGACTTATTTTATTTTTAAGAAAATGTATGTGGCTTAGTAGAGCCCCTAGCGATTTAAGTCGTACCGAGGTGTACATGACAATCAGGCACGAAAAGAGGGAATACAGATTAGCAAATGAGCCAGTACCGAATAGGTTGGGCGAAAAATTGTTTCCATTATAGTCCGATTGATACGTCGAAACGTATTTGTAAAGATAATGATGTAAGCATCGAGGCCATTTTACATGCCGAGCACAAGGGAAAGCTGTGTACAGATCATAAAAAAAGGAGAGGTGATCTTTGAAGATCCTTTAGATACTCTGCCGTACGTTTGTGCTGCTTTTCGCCTTGGCTTATGATCCTTGAAGAGGATCAATGACCGGGTTTTCATAAGTTGCCTGGAAAAAGGGCCCTTGTCACCATGTAAAGGTGATGTGAGTTGTAAGGAACCTGAAAAAACAAAAATAAGAAGAGAAAAAGAAGGATATGAGGGTCCAGGTAGGGTCCAGCCGTATTGTGGACTTTATCGTTAATATGCCTCCGCCGTTGCCCATGGTATCTTTAGTGCGTAGTTATGTACGCGCGGTACATATGCTGCAATCAGATCGGGGCTGGGGCGGAGGCCGAATTGCTAATTTAGCTCATGACGAGCCGGACTGTCATTCTGTAGGGTAGACCGGACTCGTTTGATAGTGTCCGGGGGCTTTACTGCCGATGTAGTATGTGGCTTGATAAGGCCACCTTGTACTTCTGCTGCGAGGGCCGCGGTGTGTTCCTCAGTACGGAGGGAGCGCTTCATGTTTCCATTGACTGTTATAACACCGCGTGGTCTTGGCATCTTGAGTTTTAGATAAGCATAGTGCGGAACCGCATTGAAGCGAGCAAACGCGATTCATCCAAGCAATGCATGATAACCACTATGGAAAGGGACGATGTCGAAGATCAAGTCTTTGCTTCGGAAGTTGTCCAGTGAACCGAAGACGACTTCCAATGTGATTGAGCCCGTGCAACGGGCCTCTACACCAGGCATTACTCCTTCGAAGGTAGTTTTGCTGGGCTTGATTGTTGACGAATCAATACACATTTTGCAGATAGTGTCCTGATAGAGCAGGTTAAGACTGCTGCCGCCATCCATGAGGACTCTCGTGAGGTGGAATCCATCGATAATTGGGCCGAGGACCAACACGGCTGAACCTCCATGACGGATACTGGTCGGATGGTCTCTACGATTGAAAGTGATCGAACATGCTGACCATGGGTTGAATTTTGGGGTGGCTGGCTCTATCGCATAGACATCCCTCAACGCGCGCTTGCATTCCCTCTTGGGGATGTGAGTAACGTATGTCATGTTCACCGTTTTGACCTCGGGGGGAAATTTCTTCTGTTTCCCTGTGTTCGGTGGGCGAGGCTCTTCATCGTCGTCCTCGCTGGGCGACCCTTTCCCCTTGTGTTCGGTATTTAACTTGTCGGCCTGTTTGAAGACCCAAAACTTCTGTTGGTGTGGTTGGCAGGCTTGTCAGGGGTGCCATGAATCTGGCAAGGTCGGTCAAGTATTCGGTCCAAGCTAGATGAATCGTCTTTGTTTCTTTTGAATGGCTTCTTCCGCTAACCGGATTTGGAGCCACTGAATCTGGCGTTGACCGTCGTGTCTTCAGTATTGTCATTGTTGCTTCGATGCTTATTTTTGTTGCGTCGGGGCCTGCCGTTGCCATTTTTGGCTTCAGAAGTGCCTGGGTCGCTGGTACTGTTGCTGCTACGGGCTAGCCAACAATCTTCGCCCGCGTAAAAGCGGGTCATGAGTGTTGTAAGGGCTGCCATGGACTTCGGCTTCTTTTGGCCGAGGTGTCGGGCGAGCCCTTCGTCACGGATGCTATGTTTAAAGGCTGCTAAGGCTTCGGCATCCAGATAGTCGACAATTTGGTTCTTTTTAATTAGGAACCTGGTCCAGAATTTTTTGGCTGACTCTCCGGGTTGCTGGACTATGTGGCTGAGGTCATCGGCTTCTGGGCGCCAGATATAAGTGCCTTGGAAGTTGTCTCTAAGGGCATCTTCCAAGTCTTCCCAGCTTCCAATAGAGTTTTCTGGAAGGCTGTTTAACCAGTGTCGAGCTGGTCCCTTAAGTTTTAGGGGGACGCATTTGATGGCATGTAGGTCGTCACCGCGAGCCATGTGAATGTGGAGGAGAAAATCTTCAATCCATACCGCGGGATCTGTTGTGCCATTGTATGATTCAATGTTCATGGGTTTAAACCCTTCTGGGAATTGGTGCTCCATTACTTCATCGGTGAAGCAAAGGGGGTGTGCGGCACCTCTGTATCGGGCAACGTCACGACGCAGTTCATATGAAGTATGTATGCGGTTTTTGGCTCGGGTGAGTTTGTGCTTGTCGCGCCAGGCCTGATGGCCGTCTTCTTGTGCTGGGGCACGCCCCCTTGATCCTTAGATTGATCTGGTCTGATCGGCTCTATTGTCCAGGTTTTGTCGTAGGTCATAAGTGTATCCTGCAGCCGCTGTCTCTCTGCCTCTACGGCGAGGTGGTGCGGGCTGGTGTTTGGCTTGAGTTGCCGCTCTGTCCCGGCCACGTGGTGGTTAGTCTGGTCTATCAGCTGTGTTACACATTGGCGTTATAGGCTCCAGGGCCTCATCATTGAATTGGGGTAGCAGCTTGCGCTTCGGGTAACTCTTAGTTGGGCGCTCGTGGCCGTATTCCTGCCAGGACATTAGTCCATCTGTCATTGAGTAAATCCTGATCAACTTGAAGCTGCTGCTTATTTTTCAAGCTTCTTGCTATGGCTATTAGCTGGCGCTTAAAGCGCTCTTGTTCGAGGGGTTCCTCCGGCATGATGAAATCTTTGTCGCCGGGGCTCACATCCTCTTCAGAGATTGGTAGGTAGTTACTATCCTCCGAGCCCTCGTTCCCGACAGGATCGTCGGGGTTAACTTGCCCATCCTCCCAATCATCCTGATCGGATGTTGGCTCGACAGGGGCTTCGTGGTCTTCGGCATTCTCTGAAGTGTTATTATCTCTAGGGCTAGTATTGCTGTCTTTTTCGCGACGCGATTTTGAGCGGCACCACTGACGTTGATGTTTTAGAGGTGCCTCACTAGGCTTTTCCTCAATCGGATCCTTCCTACTGTCTCCGTCATCTTCTTTGGGTGTGTCCACCATATACACGTCATATGTGGAAGTGGCCGTCCAGCTCCGATGAACGGCAGGTTCTAGCTTTGCTCATCTCCGGCATCGCCGTCCATGCCGTTGATGTCTTCGGAAGCGTAGTCGAGCATGTCGGTTAAGTCCTCGACAGTGGCTATGAAGTGGGTGGTGGGTGGGACGTAAAATTCCCTGCCCTCAGCCCCTAGTATGGGCTGGGCGTAGTTCGGTCGTGATTCTTCTGCAATGGCGAGAAATCACATTAAGTCCAGGGCCTCATTTAAGAGCGAGGTTTGGACAGGGAAGCGAGAGTCCGTGGAGTTGGGCGGGACAGAAGTTCCCTAGCCAAGCTTATATGACATGGACCTCGAGAGTTTGAAGCTAGTGTTCGGAGGCGACTCCGGCTTCATGATGATAGAGGAAGCCTGGCGTAACTCCGGGCCTGCCGGTGAGGCGCTTCCCTCCGGTTCTCCGGTGACAAGCTCTTTAGCTGTAGAGAGTCCGGCGGGCTCTAAATTCCCGTCCTCGGACCTGGTGATGTGCTCCAGATCTAAGGCCAGAGCGGCGGTTGGGGCTGTGAACCCTTATAAGATCAAGTCTCCTCGGATATCAGTGACATAGTTTAGATTTCCAAAACTAATCTGATGACCAGGGGTGTAGCTGTCGATCTACTCTAGGTGGCCGATCGAGTTGGTGCGCAGTGCGAAGCCGCCGAATACAAAAACTTGGCCGCGAAGAAAAGTCTCCCTCAAGGCGGTATTGTTGTAGATAATCGATGGAGCCATCGAGCCTTCTAGTGACGGCACAGTGGAACTCTCAATGAAAGCACCAATGTCGGTGTCAAAACCAGCAGATCTCGAGTAGGGGGTCTTGAACTGTGCGTCTAAGGATCGAAGGTAACATGAGGCAGGGGACAGGATGTTTACCCAGGTTCGGGCCCTCTTAATGGAGATTATACCCTACTTCATGCTTGATTGACTTCAATGAGTATAGGGGTTACAAGAGTTGATCTACCTCGAGATCGTAATGGCTAAACCCTAGATGTCTAGGATGTATGATTATGATTGCCTCTACAGACTAAACCCTCCAGTTTATATAGACACCAGAGGGGCCTAGGGTTATGCAGAGGCGGTTTACAGAGAAAGGAAAATACATTATCCAAACGCCAAGCTTGCCATCCACGCAAAGGAGTGTCCCATACGGACACGAGGGAAGGTCTTTGATCCTGTATCTTCGCGGCCCATTAGTCCGGCCCATATCACATAGCCCGGACGCCCAAGGACCCCCTAGTCCAGGACTCTCTCAGCTATATAGGAGGAGGAAGGAAGGCCTTAGACCCCCTTCTTTCGTGGAGAAGAAGACATGCAACATGGGTTCATGGGGGCGAGTGGGCGTGGGAGGCGTTGGGTAGGTATAGCTGGGGTGTGGGGGCGAGCGGGTGTGGGGGGGGGGGGGGGCAGGCTGGCCACATGGGGGCGCGGGTGTATCGGGACTGGCCGATCGATCAGATCAGTTTTGTTGGCTGCCTGTCCTTCCTTTTCTAGAGTGTGGGGGGACAGGGCCTTACCTTTTCAGGCCGGCCGCTCGATCCCACTAGTGGGCAGCCGACCGCCCACTAGACACGTCAAAAAATGGGTGACCGAGGCTTTGGTGGGCCGATAATTTGGTTCATTCCTTGGTAACAACCAAAGAGCACTAAGATATTCATTATGTAGCAAGGAATTAGGATTCAATTCCTCAAAAAGGAAAATAAAATCAAGAGTCAAAAGAAACAACGAACAATAAGCTAATATTGTGGTGGGAATCCTCGGTATAACCGCCGACTATGAAGGACCGAGGGTGCTTGGTTTGCTGCCGCATTCGAGCCTTGACGTCGTCGGCCTCCATTGTGTGGGATCCATGGGTGCCGGCACCGCCGTCACGTGCGATACATGGGCGCTGCCGTCGCCGTCGCGTGGGAACATGGGTGTTCTCACCGTCGTCGAGTGGGCCCCATGTGCATCTTTGGCTGCCGCCACGTGGTAGTATGGGTGTTGCCACCGTTCCAACTCGGGGCCATGGGCCATCGAAACAGCCAGTCACCGTTGGGACTGGCAGTAAAATGGAGGTGGTGGCGCTGGATACGCGTGCCTGAAGCCTGGAGCTTGTTTGGGGGATAAGGTGCAGTACGAGGTTGTGTTGTTTCGATGGAGAAAAAGGCTAGAAAAGCTTTGTCTGGATGGACTATTGGGAATTGTTGTGACGGGCTGTGTATAATTTTCGGTTAGTTCGGTGAATTCGGTCAACCTGGTCCAATGAACGAACGCACCAAAGTAATTTCGGTTTCTTATTTTTGCCAACCGAGTAAACAAATGCATTTTCAGTCCTCGATGAACCTCAGGGTTTCCTTATCACCCAACTACTGAATAATGTAATTATTTCATGATTTAGTAAAGCTAGCCATGATGGGCCCCCCCCAAAAGTGCAGTTTCAGTCCTCGAGTTTTTCGGCTTTGGTCCCAGTTTTTCAGTTCCAGTCTTCGGTTGTCGGTTTTTCTACCCACCCCTAGTTGCCAACCACACTAGCTATTGAGCAGTCCTAAAGTATATGTCAAGTCTTTGGAGCTTTCCATCTTGGCCATGCCGAAGTGTATAGCTTCCGGAGTCCTTCCTTATATTGATCAGTGGGCCGTGAACTTGATCCGTGGTCTATGAGCCGTATAGGTTAGTACCCCTTAGTCCAGGACACCGTTAGCACCCATGGGGAAGCCCTTAATTGACCATTTGTGATAACGGGCATGGGGAAGCAACAGTTGGTGGTGTGTCATGAAGTCTACATTAGAGTAGAACATGTTTTGCACTAGGGACCGCCCACGTATGCATATCTATAGTGGATAGAGGATAAGCTAGAGAGCATTTTCTCTGCACTAGTTGCATGGGTCATATTTGTGGCTATGACTCCGGAGTCCTAGAGAACACTTTGCTACTCAAGCACCTTCATCACTAACATTGTATATTTCTATTACTATTCTTACCTTCTTGTTCTTAGTATAGTTAAACACTCTTTTTATCTACTTTCCCTAGCAACTTATAGAGTAGATTATTTCCAAACTTCATTTTTGGTGCGTACGTAGCTGTGTGAAGTGATAACATAGTTGTGGGGTTTGTGGTGCCTCCCTATCAACTCCCTATGGGTTCAACACTTACTTATGGAGAAAGTGCTACAACAGCCCTGTGCACTTGCAGGACATCAGCATGCAGAGGAGGGAGTGGTAGGTAGGGGGGGGGGGGATGTGGTGGCATCAGTGCGGTCAAGTGGAGCCTTTGTTTTTCTCGTTCTGGATTTGTGCAGCGATGGGGAATAGAGTTGCGTGCGTCGACACAGTCGTGGGGGGTAATCATGTGTCTATTAAGACTAAAGCGGCAACTATGCCACTAGCCAAAAACTAGGTTGGTCGGTAGGTGCCTAGTGCCTCCTATACTTAATTGTAAGTGGAATGTTTTGTACTAAGAGTCTTGATGTTCTTAATTCTCCTCATTTTCATATTAGTACAAAATAAGTCAAATCACAAGGATCCACCACCAAACTCTTGTATTAATAACATGGGATACTTCAATGCTACATCATGCAATGCATGGAGTTCATATTTTATTCATGCTACTAAGGATTCTTACCATGTGCAGAGATACAATGGGATACTCATCAGTACATTACATTGGAAGGCGATTCACGATGTTTCTTTGAAGCCTCTATGCCTAATGAAGAATGCTTTACACATTCACTCTTGCATATATCTATTGCAACATAGCACAAGTTGGTCACCAAACAACAGAAACAAAATGACTTGTCTTTGCAGCCCACATTTTTTTCTTCATAGACACATAATCCAGTTGGTAAATTTATTTTCTCATTTTCTTGTCCTTCCATGATTTGGCCTACATAATAAAAGAAAATCAGTAATATATTTAGAAAGCTATTGCCCGATGTGTTCTAAAGAAATGTCCATAATCACATAGAAAAAATACTATGACATGGGAATCCATTAGTACCTCGAGATGAGAAAGGTTATGCAGAACCTATGTACTATCAATTTTATTATAGAAAAACTATTCAAAAAAGAATAAATAAATCTCATATACCACCGTACTTTTATGGCCACTTACACTGTGTATGGATCATAGAGCACAGGAGAAGATTACAAAGTATGGTCCTTGCAGAGAAGGAGTTCATGTATTTTTCCATCTAGTTAGCAAAGTGATATGGAAGGATCTTATTTAGTTCTACTCACGGTATTTATTGTATATATGTTTTCTTATAAACAATAGCAATGGAAGATGATTGGTGTGTCCTAGAACCCCCTATATATACACAACTGCAACCCACATAAAAAACAATATTGAGAACATATCCATTATTATATGCTTCCAAATTTAGTATTTCATTAAGAATGAAGTCATTACCATATTAAATTTCCCCTATATTTAGCCAATTTACCAACTATAGATACCAAATTTCAATGCGGGCGAAAGAATTATATCATTCGTTCACACATTTTTATTTGGGCTTATTCAATCTGTGCCCCCAATTCCTTAGTTGTGCTCAGTTTTCCCCACGCTTCAAACTTTTGCTCACTTTTCCCCATTCCCTTAGCTGAAACTCTCACAAATGTTCATAACAGACATTTGCCGTCTTGGCCGTTAACTGACTTGTAGGGCCACGTTGGACTCTGTTGACTGTGGCTGTGGCTTTGCTGGTTGGGCCATGTTTGTGTTCATAGGACGGGCCCGTTCGTTGGTTGGTAATAAATTAAAAAGGGAGCCCAATTAAAAAAGCCTGCTATGGATGGATGCAGCCTGCTATGCACGCCCGGCTTTGGCATCGATGTAGCCTGCTATGCATGCGAACACCGCCACGCACGCATCTAGTGACCTAGACCTAATCGCATGCATGCACGCCGACACGCACGCATCGATCCGTGCCGCACGGTTGCCAGTGGATTCAGTCGCTCTGCAGCGTCGTTTCACGCGTCGCAGGCATACGTGTCGGTGGCAGAAGGGGCAGGCTGCACGCACGGTCACGTCCATATGTCGAGGCATCGGTTCACGCCGCAGGCTGGACGCACGCTCGTGAATGGGAGGCAGGCAGCCGCCAACACAGAGCACGCAGAAGGGGGAGGCAGGCAGCCGCCAACGTAGAGCACGCAAAGCACGCTCGCATCGATTCACGTTCACAAATTGATGTTCGCATCGGTTCACGCACGGACTGAGTCACGATCTACGCCGGTTGCGCGTGTACCCACTTCGTCTCCCCCGGCTATTTAAACTGCCCTTCATTGCCTCTTCTTCTACAGATCTATCTGCGCCTCCAACTTCTCTTCTTCCCCCAAAAGCTAAAGCCGTTCCACTCAGCGAAGCGAGCAAGATGCAGTACAATGGGCCGACGTTCCAAGCGCCGCCCACCGTGCCGGAACGGCGGTACCCCGCCAACATCGTCGTCGAGGAATCCCTCCGCGTGTGGGCGTTCTCCCGCTGGAGGGGAAGCACTGAGCTTGCACGGGGGTTCCTCCGTGCGGGCTTCCACCACCTCCCGGCAGGCTCGCCGCCCATGTTCAACCTCGTGGAGCAGCGTCCCCACGCCAACGCTCCAGTGGTAGGGCTCTTCATCCACTTCACCAATAGGTTCGATGCCTACTACCTGCTCGGCAAGGTGTATTGGTGTGGGTGCGAGTTCATCGCATTCATGACCTATAACATCTTCATCGACTTCGAAAGTGTCTTCCCTGCTCGCAACCGCATGCACAGCCTCCCGTACTACGTCGGTGACAACGGCCTTGAGGAGGAGGAGTACTGAAGCCGGCGGTGACGAAGACGGTGAAGCCGGCGGTTAAGGTGAAGACGACGGTGAAGACATGGCGGTGTTGCCCTAGCTACCCTACTACTATGTAGTGTGAGTTTGGTGTGTGTGTGTTTCCCTAGCTAGCTACCCTATCTATCTAAGTTAAGTTATGTGTTATATGTATTGGTGTCGTGTTATATGTAAGAACTTGTGTTGGCCTAGCAACTCTATCTAAGTTAAATTATGTGTGTTATATTAATGATTTGTTATGTTTGTATTTTGTTTGTCCCAAGTTTAGACACGGCTAATTGACGTGGGCAAAATTAACCAAACTAACTAAAAATGATGTGTTTATAGATGCCTTCTAAAAATAAGAACATATTGTACACGGCTTTGGTTTGGGAGCTCTGTATTTTTTAGGTATTCCAAGAATACTTTGGTTTCCAGAAATATTGAAGTATCAAATACTTTGAGATGTTTGGCTTTAGTCAAAAGTGTAGTTTTATATACTTTAATATCTAGAAAACTACACTATTTTTGAAGTATATAAAAAAGAGGGTTGGACCTATTTTTCCAATACCGAAGTATTGGTTTGCTAGGCATAATAATACCGATGTTTGCAAATACTTTGATTCTAAAATTAACTTCACTGCCAAACTAAGCCAGGTTGTGAGAAAGAAAAACAAAAGCAAATACGGTGAAGAGAAATCAAATCAAAAAAAGTGAAGGGACCCATAAAGGAAAGCCAAAAAAATTCCTCAATGAAATAGAAGAGATTGGGAAATCAAATTAATGAAAATATCAATCAGAAACAAGAAAGAACAAAACAATCATTCCTAAACAAAAAAAGAAACATCACTTATTTCTGGGCCTCATTTATCCTTTGTGGGCCTATTGCAGCTTGATTCTCTTTGGGCCCGCGAACTAGGTTTTTTTTCTAGCAGAACTGACAAACTCGAGGACAAAAGTTTGGCAAGTGCGAGAGAGAAGAGATGAACTTGATGTATATCCCTTGTGCTGCTCAAGTACTGCTTACTGTCATCTGACGAGCTAGGGTATGATCCAACACTCAAGGTTATTAGCTAACAAAATAATCCTATCACTGAACTGGTAGTTGTCTTCTGCCGAAACTAAAAGTGTCGAAACATAACAGTAAAGTACATACATTCAGAGATCGACAGTTGCACTAAACAGAGTTGCATTTAGAGATCGACAGTTGCACTAAACAGTAGACAAACATCTCTAACGAGAGATGGCCATCAAGTAAAAAATTCCTAGAGCAAGTATTCCTAAAGCTATCAGATTGGATTGCTTCTTCAACTCAATAAGCTCCTTGAAGTTCTTGTTCATCTTCTTCAATTCCGTCTTCAGTTCGAACGCCGTCGGGTATTCCGGACGCGCTGCTGCTGCTGGAGCAGCACTGTCATGGGGCAGATTGGACTCTCGGATTGCATTCCCCCTCGAATCCAGCAAGCCCGACCCTTGAAGCCTATGGGTGTAATCATCCATCCACTCGAAATGGTGGCATTTCTTCATGATCTGAAAACGAAAGCATGTATCCTAAATTCAAATCTGACAGATTTTTTGAGAAATTAGAGATAAAGGATGCGAGGAAAACTCAGATCTAACCTGCCCCTCCGCCTTGCTCTCGCATTTGACGAACTCGCGCCCAAAGTTCCCATTCTTCTCCTCCTTCGAAGTCAACCGCTTCAGTGGCGCAGTCCGTGGGCAGTCAGGGCATCGAGTCATCGGCACTAGACCATACACCGGCCACATGGAATGTGGGGCTGACGAGGAGGTCGACATATCGCCCGAGAGGAAGAAACAGAGGAGTTGCTCGAGAGGAAGAAGAACGAGAAGATGGGGAAAGAAACAGAGGAATTGCTCGATCTGCTCGATGCCTTTGTCTGTCAGATGGAGAAGAGGAGAAGGGGAAGCTATATTGACGATTTGCCACATTGTATTTTGCGGTTTGAATATTTGAACCAACTCTTAACACTGACATGTGGTGGTCATGTGCGAAAAATACAATTTCATATGTAAAGTGGGGCAGATCGTAAAAAACCCGAGAAGGACAGTGTAGTAGCCAATCAGGATGGATCACGCGGATCGCGCATGCCTGCCCCACATCTGACGGGTGGTGTTTGACGCTTGGTAGGATCCGACGGCGCACGTTTGACGCTAGGGTTTGGAGCATTTCTGCGGGGTTATGAGTGAGTCAACGGGATTATTAGGGTTTGACCAGATTTCAAATGGCCATAACTAAATTAGAAAAAATCGCAAAAATATAAAACAAACGTAGTTCGTCCGTTTATGAGACCTAGTTACCATAAAAAAATATAAACTCGATATAGGGGCGTTTTTTCAAAAATCATTTTTTGAAGTGATCTGTCGAAATCAAGTTCAAATGTTTTTAAAAAATTCAAAAAAATTCAAAATGTTGTAATTCTTGCGCACATAGCCGTCATATGTGACAAGGTTATGAGAAAAAAATATAAACTTGGTGTAGGTCATTTTCATGAAAAAAGTCTTCATACAAATGAGCTATCACCTATGAACATTTTCAGAGTTCGTAGAATAGGGAGAGAGGGTTTAGGGTTTGAATTTTTTTCAAAATAATTAAAAAAAATCAGAAAATTCTCCATAGCTTCATTTTGGAGTGAGTAAGAAGGATCTGAACTTACTTTTTCATTTTCATATCTAAAACGTGTTATTTGACGGTTTTGAAATAAAAGCATAGTTTTTCAAAAAAAATGTAGTAATATGAATATTAATCAATAAATAGTGAGACTTCGTTTTTACCCTATATATATGGAACAAGTGTTAATAAAAATATATATGCCTCATTTAGGGTAGGTCAAGAAAAACTTGATTTCAAATAGGGCTGTTTACCCTAGCTTTCGAGCTCGTTTCTAGAACATTTCTCATTTGGACTGTTGACCTACGAATATTGGACTTCAAATGCTCGATCAAATACACCGCACAGAGCAATGAACCTCCAATGTTCAACTTCAACTTTGACTCGGATCCAAATTTTGGCCCAAATTCAAATATTGATTTAAATTCAAAATTTGATGGAAATTTGAATTCTGACTCAAATAAGAAACCAAAGTAGAAGCAACATTATTACAACTGATAAGTTTTCACTGTAGCTCAAATCTACCAAGTTTTAAGATGCCAACATCTTAATACAAATCTACCAAGTTTTAAGCGATCCACTCGCCCTCAAATTGACAACACATACATTTCCCAACAACTTAATTCAAATTTTCGACTTGCTCCTTGTGTTTGCAGCTGGCTTCACCGTCTTGCTCCTGGTTTCCCTAGTTGAGATGCTCTTTTCTTTCAGACTCTTGTTCCTTTTGATCTTGGGCTTTACTTGGGGTTTTCCTCGTGGAGGTGCTGATGGAGTAGTTGCACTCGCCGAGCACTTGACGACCATTTGACGGTCATCTATGGGTTCAGTAATCTTTAAAGGCACAATTGGAATAATTACGCCCTCCTCTTCGTCTCTTATAGATTCAAAACCATCAAAGGCCATGGTTTCAAAATCTTCTGCTTCTTCATCTCTTGGCCTTTTCTCCCTAGAGCTGGTAAATAAAATTATAAGCCATAGGCAAAAAAGAGAACAAATGCAAACAAAAGGGTAGCTGTATTATACAAAGGGTGCAAACACATACCAAGATGCTTCATTTGCTGCTGCATTCTCCACTGCTTCAATTGCTGCTGCATTTTTTCCACTGCTTCAATTGCTGCTGCATTCTCCACTGCATCTTCAGTCTCCATTGCTGCTGCATTATCCTCAGCATTGGCTGCTGTCCATCTTTCCTCCTCTCCAAATGATGCATCCACTGCATTGGTACAAAGCCTAGCAATATGCCCCAGAAATCCACATTTTTTGCAAGCACGCTTCTTTGGTAGACGACCCTCCTCACCTGCTCTAATCCTCTAGTTCCTTGGTCTTCCTGGTGGTCTAGTAATGACAGGAGCGTGGAGTTTGAACCCTGGATCTACTATGTTCCATTGATCTTTCCCCAATAGTGCAGGCACATTGTCAGCATAAGCAGCCATAAATTTGGCAATAGAGAAATACTCAGAGCAATATTGATCAACTTCACCATCTGCACCCCCGATAATGGTCATCAGATGTAGGGCATGTATGCATGGCTTCCCACGGATCTGCCATTGCCTACAACTACATTCTCTTGTACTTAGGTTCACAGGATACCTCCATACCCTATTTTTAGTGTCAGTATAGGTAACCTCTCCCTCATATGTACCAGATCGAATACATTTCATCTTCAGTCCTCTTGCCTTCAAGTGCAATGCCTTAATCAGTGATGGGAGCATTTGATGACCAACATATTGTGTTTCTGCAATTCTTTTGCGAAGAGCCATCTTTATCATGATCATTTGCCTCATCTTGTCAAATGCTTGCCACAACAAGAGCCCTTTCACTGACTTGAACTTTGAATTGAAGCATTCTGCAAGGTTACTGGTCACATAATCTACTTTGCAGATTTCATTGAATTTGCTTCTTGACCACACCTTGCCATGATGTGCATCCATGTACTCCTTCACAAGAGGATTTTGAGCATACAACACTCTCAAATGGTGTTCATGCTTCCTTTTGCTGCATGTGTATGATGCTGGCCATAAGTTCTCATCATAAACTTTACCTTTGAACTTCTTTTTGAAATTATGCGCTAGGTGTCGCATACATTCCCTATGCTCCACTCCAGGGAATACAATTTCCACTGCACTCTCTAAACCCTTGCAAGCATCTGTGTGTATAGCTAAACCTGGGGGTGTGCCTATAATGTTGCGCAACTGCTGTAGAAACCAGACCCAACTTTCCTCAGACTCTGCCTCCACCACACCAAATGCAACTGGGAATAGCCAGTTGTGTCCATCAACTGCAGAAGCTGCTACTAGCTGTCCTCTCCATCTTCCAGTTAAATGTGTAGCATCTATAGCCAAATAGGGCCTGCAACCATCTAGAAACCCCTGCCAGCAAGCCTTGAAACAAACAAAAGCCCTTCTGAAGCACTCCTTCTGAAATGACCTCCTTTTTATTTTGAATGGAACTGTATGCTTGTCAATCTCCACAACACTCCCTGGACTTGCCATCTCCACTTCAGCTTTGAAAGTGTAAAGCAGCTGAAAACTATCATTCCATTGACCATTAATTCTGTCAAGAGCCTTTTCCCTAGCATTGAAAATTCTCATGTAAGGAATTTCTATTTTGTACTTCTCAAAAAGCTTCCCATGGAGTGTTGTTGGACCAAGTCCAGGTTCTTCTCTCAGCTAATCCAATATAGCATCTGCTACCCACCTAGTTTTTGCTAGCTTGGTTTTGGTCTTCCCCCCTCCCCCTCCAGGTGGACAAGTGTGCTTGTGTGCGTTTTTCTTTATCTAAAACAAAATAAAAGGGTAAAGAACAGTTAAGAAACCTTACTCAACGATCTGAAACTAAATTACTAACTGAACTTGGATTACCTGAATATATTTGCTCTTTCTCATACGAGATGCATGCAACTTCCACCTACACCTAGGATATGGACAAAAAACCGTGAACCTTGCTGGCTCACTCCTTTTGATCTTATAGGTGTTTTCAGATATAATGCACCATGTTGTCACTGCATTCCAACAGTCCACCATTGATTGGAAAATGGTACCTATAGTAAGCTCAGGTTTTTCTCTGTTCCACTCAACTGTTGGCATGTCATCACCATCGTATTCATCCTCAATTAAGCTGTCCATGTTCTCCACCTTCTCTTCATTGTCAGTGTCATCAAACCTAGCTTGGCTGATGGGCTCCTCCATATATTCGTCATCCACTGCTTGCTGACTGGCTACATCGACCAGTTCAGGAAACATCATCTCGTCTTCATCATCATTTGTAGGCACTGCCTCGTCAGGTTCTGCATCTTCTTCTACACCAACTGCAAAAGGTACACGAGAAGCAGCAGCTGAACCGGAACCAGAATTGGCAACAGGCATGTTGTGGCTCCACGAACCACTTGCTTTACTTGGTGTCGACCTACAAGGAGTGCCGGGGTGCTGGCTATTAGCACAGACAGATGATGTCTGAACTCCCTTCCCCTTCGCCCGTTCTGCGCGTGGCTGAAGCACATCGATTTGGAGTTTACCGAATCGGCAGCCAGCAATCCTAACAAAAAGCAACGGCATATGATCGTCGCAAGTTAGTGGGAGAAATCTTTGCTCGTCACTGCTGAAGTAATTCAGTTCAACAGCATCGGCATCACTCCAGGGATAGGTGTTTCGGAGCTCAGCTCGCAAATCTTTGAAAGATATGCTGGTTTCTACCACTTTGGGATAGAAAAATGATGAAATCAAATGCGGTTTAGTACCATGCAGCACACTAGTTTCCATTCTAATCGCCAGCCGGAAAGCCAGCGCGGGATCAATCCTATTTTGTTGGGGGAAGAAAACAAAGGCTTCAGTTAGCCGGGTAAAATCGAGCACAAATTCGAATGATTCAAGCAAACAGAAGTAAAATACGGCCTACAATACGACTTAGAACGTCAATTCGAGAGGAAACAATGCTTACCCAGGTTTAATCCATGAATTATCTGCCGCGGATTCGACCCAATCCTCTCCACGGTCGACTGCATTCCGGGCGTCCTCACTCAACACTGGCAGAGACGCGGCGTCGCTGACGAACGGAAAAGGGCATAGGGTGGAGGAAACAACAGCGGTGGACGCGGAACGACGCCGGCGGAGGGGGCGGGGCGGCGCGGTGCAGCGCGGCCTGTCTAGATCTGTTTCAGATTCAGGCAAGCTGCCCAATACGTGTCTCCTTGTGGTCCCACCCATCAGCAAGCAACAGTCAGACGAAGACTCGGCCCCACTCGTCAGCAATTAACGGTCAATGGATGTTCAAGACGGCAAACGCCCGCTATGAGCATTTGTGAGAGTTTCAGCTAAGGAAGAGGGGAAAAGTGAGCAAACATTTGGAGCATGGGGAAAAGTGAGCACAACTAAGGAACCAGGGGCACTAATTTAAATATCCCTTTTTATTTCTAGTGTTTCATTTGTAAATTATATAGTGATCTCTATGGCATGATGTCTACAGGCATGTGCAACTATCTAAGAAACATATCGACACAAACAAATGACACCAACAATTCTACAACCATACAAATCCATTATCACATAAGTAGTTGAAATGTCGCGATTTCAATAGTTGAACTTCTACACACTTCAGAAAGTTGGGGAAAAGGTAATCTTTACAACGTAGAATATTTTGAAAATTCCTTATGGTTAAGAATAGTATCTAAAACAATATTTTTCAAGTAAAAATACCTGATTCATATTTTTTCAGTTTCAAACAATTTTTCAGAACGACATGAATGATACGGCATTGGAAAGCTACCACGAATGCCACATTGGAACTACTTAAAGGGTGAAAGACGGTGAGGACATACATGGTTAGGGAGGCCACAAGCCAGGACTGTGTGGGCCCGAGAAGCATCGCTCCAGGGTGTGCACGCAACCCTGGCTTTTTATTAACCTAAAACAGTTTATCATATTTACCATTGAGTTTTTGTACCTAATTTCCTCTCTGTTTAGTCGTGATCCGATATGAAGGTTGATGACCCACAAGGATATATAGGGGATCAATCATAGTGCTTTTGATAAGTAAGTAGGTCGAACCCAACAAGGAGCAGAAGGAAATGACAAGCGGTTTTCAGCAAGCACTGAAATTGTCGGTAATAGATAGTTTGATAACAAGATAATTTGTAAAGAGCAATAGATAGTAACGGTAACAGAAGTGCAACAAGGTAGCCCAATCCTTTTTGTAGCAAAGGATATGTTGGAATGGTCTCTTATAATAAGCAAATCTTTCTTGAGGACACACGGGAATTTCATCTAGTTACTTTCATCATATTTGTTTGATTTCCGTTCATCACTTTGATAATTTGATATGTGGGTGGACCGGTGCTTGCTGCTATTCTTACTTGAACAAGTCTCCTAGTTATGATTAACCCCTCTCAGAAGCATCCGCAACTACAAAAGAAAAAATAAGATAAATCTAACCATAGCATGAAACATATGGATCCAAACCAGCCCCATACGGAATGGTGCATAAACTAGGGTTTAAGCTTCTGTCACTTTAGCAACCCATCATCTAATAACGACTCCATAATGTCTTCCATTAGGACCGAAGATGGTGAAGTGTCATGTGGTCGACATTCACATGACACCACTAAAGGAAGCAACAACATATACATATCATCAAAATATCGAACGAATACCAAATTCACATGATTACTTATGAAAAGACTTCTCCCATGTCCTCAAGAACAAAAGTAACTAATCACAAATCATATTCATATTCAAGATCAGAGGGGTATTGAATAGCATCATGGATTTGAACATATAATCTTCCACCAAATAAACCAACTAGCATCAACTACAAGATGTAATAAACACTACTAGCAACCCACAGGTACCAATCTGAGGTTTTGTTACAAAGATTGAATACAAGAGATGAACTAGGGTTTGAGATGAGATGGTGCTAGTGACTGATGACCCAAAAGTATAGGGTATCAATCGTAGTCCTTTATATAAGAAAGAGTGTCGAACCCAACAAGGAGCAGAAGGTAATGACAAGTGGTTTTTCAGTAAGGTATTTTCTGCAAGCACTGAAATTGTCGGTAACAGGTTGTTTGATAGCAAGAAAATGTGTAACGAGCAAGTAATAGTAATGGTAACAAAAGTTCATCAAGGTAGCCCAATCTTTCTGGGCAAAGGATAGGCTAGAACGGTCTCTTATAATAAGCAAAGCGTTCTTGAGGACACATGGGAATTTCATCTAGTCACTTTCATCATGTTTGTTTGATTTTTGTTCGTCACTTTGATAATTTGATATGTGGTGGACCAGTGCTTGGGTGCTGTTCTTACTTGAACAAGCCTCCCAGTTATGATTAATCCCTCTCGCAAGCATCCACAACTATGAAAGAGTAAGATAAATCTAGCCATAGCATGAAACATATGGATCAAATCAGCCCTATATGGAATAGCGCATAAACTAGGGTTTAAGCTTCTGTCACTCTAGCAACCCATCATATAGTAACTACTCCACAAGGCCTTCCCTTAGGACCGAAGATGGTGAAGTGTCATGTAGTCGATGTTCACATGACACCACTAAAGGAAGCAACAACACACATATCATACAAATATCGAACAAATACAAAATTCACATCATTACTTATGAAAAGACTTCTCCCATGTCCTCAGGAACAAAAGTAACTAACCACAAATCCTATTCATGTTGAAGATCAGAGTGTTATTGAATAGCATCGTGGACCTAGACATATAATCTTCCACCAAATAAACCAACTACCATCAACTACAAGATGTAATCAACACTACTAGCAACCCACATGCACTACTGGAATCAGGGATCTTGCTGTCTGTCAGTTCTTTGTCGTCTTCTAGCAGACGACAAAGAAGGTCTTTGCCATCAGCTACCAAAAAGCAGACGGCAAAAAACTAGCAGACGACAAAGAAGGTCTTTACCCTCTGCCATTTCTTTGCCGTCTGGTGGCGGACGGCAAAGATTCTTTGCCATCTGCCAGCAGACGGCAAAGAGGTGCTGGTGGAGTACACTGGATGCCAGTACACTGCAATGGTCAACCCCACCTCTTTGTTGTCCGCCAGCAGGCGGCAAAGAAAGAAATAGTTAACGGCTCTAATGGCCCACCCCCACTTCCTCTCTCTCTTCTCTCCCTCTCCCTCTCTCTCCTCTCCCCCGACACCAAAACCTGTCGGCCGCCGCCCCCGACCCCACCGCCCCTGCCGCCCTGAACCCCACCGCACCCGCCGGCCGCCGCCCCCCTCCCCCCCGACCACCACATCGCCCCGCCGCCCCGCCAAGGCTGCCCGTCGCCGCTCTGCCCCCCGCCGCCCGGCGCCGCTCCGTCCAGCAACCCCCCTCGTGAGGTTCTTCATTTTTTTCCTTGCTGTTGTTTGATTTAGGTTGTACTGTTAGTAGAATTTAGGTTAGTAGTTTTTAGGTTAGTTGATTTAATTGCTTTTTTAGGTTGTACTGTTAGTGCATTTTAGGTTAGGAGATTTTTGGTTAGTAGATTTTAGGTTAATTTTTTATATTTAGTCATATTTTAGGGTAGTGGATTTTAGGTTAGTCATATTTTAGGTTATTAGTACATTTTGTGAGATGAAAAAAATAAGAAAAGAAGAAAAAGTAGAAGTGGAGAGGAAAAGGAAAATAAGGAAAATGAAGAAGAAAAAGAAGACAAGAGGAAGAAGGAAAAGAAGGAAGAAGAAGAAAAAGAAGGAGAGGAAAAAGGAAAATGAAGAAGAAGAAGAGGCAGGAGGAGGATCAAGAGAATAGAAGAAGAAGAAGACATGACCGGCACCCCGACACCTGACCCCGACACGACCACCCCGACACCCCGACCCCTGACCCCGACACCCCGACCCCGACACGACACCCCGACATCCCGACCCCGACATGACACCCCGACACCCCGACCCCGACACAGCACCCCGACCCCGACCCCGACACGACACCACTGACACCCCGACCCCCGACCCCCGACCCCCGACACGACACCCCGACACCCCGGCACGGCATCCCCGACCCCTACATAGCACCCCGACCCCGACACAACACCCCAACCCCCGACACCTACCAAAAAGGTGCTCTTCGGCCTTCTAGAGGCCGACGGGGTCATATATTTGTGAATTAGTTGTTAGGTCATACATTTTTTGATTTTTTATAAAAAACATCATATTTGTGTTGATTAGGTGGTTTTAAATGTGGAGTTGTTTCATCGCTGCGAGGGTCTGGTCTTCGACGACCTCCCAATGCGTTCGACGAGCTCCGCCCCTGCGTTCATGGGTAAGCGCAAATGACATCTCCTCCTCCCCCCTTCATTTGCTCGGTTCCGGTCTTCGAGCCGATGAAACTTGCTAGCTATAGGTGTCTTCAATCATCAGTATGCGTGACCACTATGCGTCTCCCGTTAGAAAGGGTTAATTCTATAAATATGCATGCATTTGCATATTTATAACTATGATTCTTTCGAATTGTACAACGTTATCCATGGATAGCCCGAGTATGTGTTGATTGGGTTCGTTTTCCCATATGCTCTGCTTCGGATCTGATGCAGAATTTTGTTAGTGCCTCCCTGTTTTTCTCCGGGTGCACATCCTCTCTGCTTATTGCCGAAACATGTATCAGGAGAATAGCGGGAAGGTGCTGCCGAAATTTTGTGTCGGATCCGGAGCAGAGCATGGGAAAACGAACCCAATCTACACATACTCGAGTGGGATTAGGACCTATCTTTACCTATTAGCGTCTAGGTAGCATGGACGTAATAAAAGTGACAAACTCCATTAACTAATGGATATGGTTTGCTGAATTATGTATATATTCCTTGTGTGTCTAGTAGCTATGCAATATGAGTGATCGTACGTGGATGTATAATGGTCACACTAGTCAGAAAGACATGACAGATGAATGGTTTACAAAAACCAGGGGGTTTGTGAGAGCCGCATTTGCAAATGGCCAAACAATAAGCTGGTGCCCCTATGCCCAGTGCTACAACTATCATAGGAGGGACGAGCTTGTAATGAGTAAACACCTGCAGAAGTTTGGTTTTACGCCTAGTTATATGGTCTGGACATTTCATGGTGAGTCTGCCCAACATGCCAGGGTGAGGTGGTTCGTCGTCACACCGACGAGCATGGTACCGGGATGGAAGACATGGTGCAAAACTTTGATGATGCTCGGGACTCGAACGATGAAATGGAGGAATCTGCAATGGCCTTCAATGAAATGTTGGAGCCTTCGAAACATCCTCTCCATGAGCACAATGAGCTTTGTCAACTGGATGCCATCTCATAAATAATGGCTCTGAAGGCTCAATTCAACTTGGGCAGAGAATGCTGCGACGCGATGATGACAGTATTAGGATGTTTTCTACCCAAAGGACGTGTACTACCTGCAAACCTGTACTAGTCGGACAAAATCCTCCGTGCTCTTAAGATGCCCTATGAGAAGATACATGCATGTGAGAAACGATGTGCCTTATTTAGGCTTCAGTATGCAGACTTGAACTATTGTCCCATTTCCAAGTCATCCAGATATGTTGTGGTAGACAACAGTATGGGTGATAAGATGCAGACCAAAATCCTCGTTAATGTTCTTCGGTATATGCCAATCGTACCAAGACTTCAACGTCTTTTCATGGTCGAAGAGATGGCCAGACAGATGATATGGCAAAAAAATGGGCAAAAGAACCCAACTAGATGCAGATGGGAAGCTGATGATGGTGCACACATCAGATGGTAAAGCGTGGAAGCACTTTGATGCATTACATGAGGACAAAGCGGCAGATCCGAGGCATCCTCCAGTCGCCATCAGCAGAGATGGGTTCAGTGTGTTTGGTCTGACGGCAACCCAATATAGTTGTTGGCCCGTATTTGTCATTCCACTCAATCTCCCCCCGGACAGATTATGCAAAAAAGGACATTTTCCTGGTGTTGATAATTCCAGGGCCCAACTATCTGGGGAGAATATGAATGTGTACATGCAGCGCTGAAGGATGAATTGCAAGAAGCCCGGGATAATGGGTTCAAGATACACGACGCCTTTAGCAAACAGAACTTCATAATGCGTGTCTGGTACACGTACTCGACGCATGACTTGCCGGCGTATGCGCTATTTATTGGCTGGTGTGTGCATGGAAGGTTCCCGTGCCCCACATGCAAGGGAGCTCTTGAGTTTTGTTGGCTTCAGGCCGGTCCCAAGTTTTCTTGCTTCGACTTGCATAGACAGTTCCTGGATCCTCGCCATAAGTTCAAAAAAGACAAGAAGAACTTCATCAAAGGTAGAGTTTTCAAAAACTCTGCAACACCTGTGTTGACAGGCCAAGAGACCCTGAATCAGTTAAACGCTCTCGAGCCAGATCCAGAGCATCCAGGGTATTCCAAGGGGTATAATTTGAAACACGCTTGGACTCACAAGACATGCTTGTGGGATCTGCCTTACTTCAAAGTCCTCCTTTTCCCACACAACATCGACGTGATGCACACTGAAAAGAATATTGCCGACACTTTTTGGTACATTGTTCGGCATAGAGGGGAAGACAAAGGATAATACTAAGGCTAGAGTCAATCTGGAGGCGCTATGTGATAGACCGTTACAAAACATGCAACCACCGAAAGGAAAGCGTAACTGGACAAAGCCAAAGGCGTGGTTCAATCTTGGAAGGCCAGCTATGAGGGAAATTATCTTGTGGGTGAAAATGCAGTTGATGTTCCCTGATGGGTATACAACGAATCTAAAGAGGGGAGCGAGTCTTGATAAATTGAAGATATTTGGTCTCAAGAGTCATGATGGGCACATATGGATTGAGCGGGTAATGCCGTTGATGTTGCGTGGCTTCATCCCTGAGGATAAATGGCTAGTACTCGCAGAGCTGAGCTATTTGTTTCGTGTTCTTTGTGCGAAAGAACTATTGCCTGACCTGCTAGAAGAAATGGAAGAGTTGGCGCCAGAGTTGATCTGCAAGTTAGAGAAAATCTTTCCGCCGGGCTTCTTTAATCAAATGCAGCACTTGATTTTGCATCTCCCAACCGAGGCAAGATTGGGGGGGGGGGGCGTGCAAAATTGTCGGTGCTACGCAACTGATAGGATGCAGAAGACGCTTTGAGAAAAATGTAAAAATAAACGTAGAATTGAAGCATCGATGGCCAAGGCATTCATTACAGAGGAGGCGACAAACTTCGTGACAGCACAGTACGAAGCCAAAAATCGTCATTTGCATAATCCGAAGCCTCGGTACAATGCTGGCGGCCCTAAAAAGGGTGGATCCAACCTCAGCCTATTCAAATGGAATCTCGCACCAGCCAGTGCTTCTAATTCCTTAACGTTGGATGTCGAAGAATGGCGGACCATTTCGTTGTATATCTTCAACAAGCTAACAGAAGTGCGACCGTACATCGAGTAAGTTCTCGGTTCATTGTTTCACAACTTCTAATTCCTTTGAACTGCTCTTATTCCCAGATATATTTGATACAGTCGATACATCGCCAAATTCTCGTATGGAGCGGTGATCCAAAAGGACTCCGTCGAAGAGTATAAGCTTCTGGCAAAGCATGGAGGCGGCTATCCCAGTTTCATCTCTTGGTTCAAACAAACGGTAATTTCCATTAGACCATTTCATTTCTTCGTCTAATTTGCAGCTAATGCAACAACCCTTTCGTATTAAACTTGTAGGCTAATTCAGAGTTTACGGACGCTGAATTGAGACAAGTCGCTAATGGTTTTGACTTTAAGGTCCGTTCATTTGGCAAATACGACATCAACGGGTATCGCTTTCGTTCCTATGGCAAAGAGCTATCTATGTCCGACCGAAATTCTACAAATTGTTGTGTCTATGCTATCGGCGAAGGAGATACCAAGTATTATGGAAGAGTTGAAGCAATTTATGAACTTCAATTCTATGGTGCAAACCCACCAAATGTCGTAGTCTTCAAATGTTATTGGTTCCAGCCGAAGGAGACTAGAAGGACTCATGAACATATAGAGCTAGTGGAAATCAAACAAAGCACCCATTCGGATGTTCCCGATGTCTATATTACGGCTCAACAGGAAACCCAAGTTTTCTATCTACCGTGGGCCTGCCAAAGTGATCCAAATCTCAAAGGTTGGGATGTCATTTATGAAGTGCCGTCACGTGTTAGACCACTTCCCCCAATGAAGAGGATTATGAACCTCACATTAACCCAGACACATATGAAGGAGAATTCTTCCAAGAAACACGTCTTTCCAAAAAATGTTTCAAGAACCGCTCTACTTCACCCCAGAACATTGAAGTAGACAGCGACAATAAGTCCTACTTCACCCTTGAGCCGGAACAAGAAGAGGTTACTGCTACGGATGACCTGTCAATGCTTGACCGATTACGTAAAGGAGGCCTTCCACATGTTGATGCATTTATTGATGATGATGATGAGCACGTCATTACTGGTAGTGATGATGATGATGCATTTATTGACCCCAGAGCATATATAGATGATGAAGAGTAATAATAGTAATGTCAGGTATTCAATTATTATTATGTACATATATTATTAGTTAGTTCATCTTATTAGGTATTCAATTTTTTATTATGTTCATGATGATGATTCACTTAAAAATTTTATTATGTTCATGTTGTACTAATTTTGTTTACTCTTTGTCATTGCAGGTGTTGAAAGATGGTGGGCGCGGGTCGAGAGCGCTCTGAGCCTCCTTCCTCGACGTGTGCTGGGAGGGGTGCTTCCATTCCACCCCAGCACCACCAGAGAGCGCTGCTAGACAGTATGCAGACACCACCGGTGGTCGATTCTTCTTCGGCCAGGAGCGGTTGGGGGAAGACGAAGAGGGGTGCTCGAGGTGGATGTGGCGGCGGGACAGGTAGGAAGGCCCCTACGCCTTCCTTGCCGCCACCCCCAATTGATTCTTCCGACCACAGGACTGCTCCATCTAAGGTAGACCCATCTGACTTGGACCCATCTCGGACTCTGGTCCAGGAGCCTCGGCTCGCCAAGCCTTTGTCCCACGAGACTCGGGTCCCAGAGTCTTCATCCCACGAGACTCCGGTACATGAGTCTTCATCCCACGTGACTCCAGAGGCTAGTGGCCATGCTGATGGTGGCGAGGACAACTTTTCTGAGGATAGCTATAGTGAGGGCGAGGTGGTTGAGGAGGGGGGCAAGAAGGTCTACCAGTGTGGTGGTACAAAGCTCCCGCCCGTGCCGGCGACCCGCGATCAGAGGTGGTTGATTGCGCCTAATGGGGAGAAGTAAGTACATTTACTCTTTTAACCTTTTGCCTCCATGTTTCTTCAAATTAATATCTAATGTGTTGGCCTTGTCATACTGCAGGGGTTGGAAACACGCCCCTGGTGTCCGCAGCCCAACCAGGTCCTTGGTGTGCTTTGCCGGCAGAACTTCCCGGGGCCAGTCATGTTGCCCGGTGAGGGTGAGGTTCCACAGCTAGCACTGAGCTGGGAGCTGTACTTGGCTGCCCCGGCCCTGCGAAGGAGAGGGTCGGCGGTGTCTTGTGTGAGACGGTGGCCGACATTGTGATCCAAAGGTTTTGGGCAATTTCTCCTCTATAGAATTAAAAATCAACAATACCTAGTGATTGTACTAATCAGTGTTGTCTTGTTTGATTACATACTTTCTACAGGTGTCTTGAGGAACACGAGGCAGACATGGCTATGGTTGTCGAAGCCGAGTGTAAGCGCCTACTTCAGAACTTACGACACGAGGCTCGGGTGTAGGCTGTTCGAGACTACTACGCCTCGACTAACATTAAGAGGTCCAAGACAAAGTGCCACGCCAAGTTTCTGAGTAAGGAGAAGTACATGAAGGTAATTACCTATTCTTAAGGCCTTGTACTTAGTTTCCTTGATTCGATTCGTAGGCGTAGCGCTGAAATTTCTCTTGTCTAACTTAGCTGCCCCCGAGATGGTGTACGCATAGGATGGACTGTTGGGAGGCATTGGTGGATGAGTGCTGCTCTCCCCAATGGCTAGCCGTCCACAACAAGGCCAAGGATAAGCGTGACCAAATGCAAGGTGTGCCACACCATCAAGGGAGCTCCAACCTGTTTGAGTACGGGGATAACTGGGTATGTGTTTTGCTTCACGATTCATGCAATTTCATTCTTCATGCTAGCTTGAGCCCTTAACTAATATTTTTTCCTCTCTTTTAGGTGCGACACAACAAGAAGGAGGTGCCACCGGTGTTCGACCTCTATGCCATGGCCCGTACTGCCCCGTATAAGAAGGCCAAGGCATTCTTTGAGTCTGAGCTCGATCATCCATAGAGATTCACCAACATCTCCTCCCACAACAAGCTCGTGAGGTACAAAGACATTGGGAAGACGAGGAAAGGGGAGGACTTCAACCCAAGCCAGAGTCCTTTTGATCCAGAGAACATGATGCTATCTGGTGGCGGAGGTACCATGGCTCGGTAGCTATTGGGGATGGACTGATACGTTGTCCTAGAACTCTCTCGGAGATAAAGAAGCGCCAGACGAGCTCCGATCCTGAGATAAGGCCTCGTCCACGGCCAATGGAGCTCGGCATCGAGGCTAGGGCCCAGGAGCTTCTGGCGGAGGCAAACAGGAAGGCGGTAGAGAGGGAGAGGGACATGGAGGAGAGGACGGCTAGGCTGTTGGAGGAGGAGAGGAACCAGAACGACGTGTCTCACCGGGCCCTATATACGAGCTCCTCGTGGTAAGTTTCTCCTGCATATTAGACAAATCATGCATGTAATGTTCGTTTCATTACTAACTAATATGAGTGACTCATGAGAAAAATGTGTAGACCATGTACCAGAGCAACGGCCAGACCCCTCCGCCGATGCCCCAGATTGGTACAGCACCCACGGTGAGTTTCATTTGAATGGTCATTAGTTTACTAGTATTCACATTTGAGTTGCATCATGCTAACGAGACATTGAAAATGATCTTTGGTGCAGCATGCCTCCTGACAAGCATCGACCAATCCTTCTTCGTTTGGCACTGGCGCAACCCTGACCGGTCCTTCACCTCGGTGATGATGGTAAGTTTTCCCAAGTGTTTTGCTTAACAAATGCATACTTAGCTTAATAAATGACCTATTTAGCTCCAAAATGACCTATACTTAGCTTATTTTCCTCGAAAATGACATAATAACCTTACTTAGCTCCAAAATGACATACTTTACCTAGGATTGCTATAAAATGACCTATACTCACCATTTTTTCCTCCTAAATGACTTAATATGCTTAGTTAGCTAAAAATGGCATAACTACCTAGGATAGCTCAATAATGACCTATACTTAGCTTAGCTAGTTCATTTATGACATAATTAGCTTACTTAGGTAAAAAAATGGCATAATAACCTTGGTTTAGCTCCAAACTGTCATATAATTAGTTTATTTTCCTCCAAAATGACAAAATAACCTTACCTAGCTCCAAAATGAGGGATTTTAACTAGGATAGCTCTAAAATGACCTACACTTACCATTTAGTCCTCCAAAGTGAATAAATATGCTTAGTTAGCTCAAAAATGACATAACTACCGAGGTTAGCTCAAAAATGACCTATACTTAGCTTCTTTAGTTCATTTATGACGTACTTAGCATACTTAGGTCAAAAATAGAATAATAACCTTAGTTTATCTCCAAACTGTCATATCATTAGTTTATTTCCCCCCAAAATGACAAAATAACCTTAGCTACCTCCAAAATGATCGATTTTAACTAGGATAGCTATGAAATGACCTACACTTACCATTTTGTCCTCCAAAATGAATAAATATGCTTAATTAGCTCAAAATGGCATAACTACCTAGGTTAGCCCAAAATGACCTATACTTAGCTTCTTTAGTTCATTTATGACATACTTAGCATACTTAGGTCAAAAATGCCATGATAATCTTGGTTACCTCGAAAATTACATAGACTTAGCTTACTTTCCTCCAAAATGACATAATAACCTTACTAAGCTCCAAAATGACCTATTTACCTAGCTTAGCTGTAAAATGACATACACTTAGCATTTTTTACCTAGCTTAGCTAAAAAATGACATAATTACCTAGCTTACCTTAGTTAGAAGAAGAAGAAAATAAAGAAGAGGAGAGGAGAAAAAGAAAGAGAAGAAAAATTCTTCTTCTTCTTCTTCTTCTAACTTTCTTCTTTCCCAACTTGCAGATTTTCTTTAGATCATGGAAGCTTGCGTTGATGGAGTCTACTCTTCTCCTTGTCCTTCCTTTTTCTTTTGATTTTGTAGGATGAACAATCTGAAACTTGCTACCTATATATGTATATATGGATGAAACCATTGTATGCTTGTTGTTGGATATATGTTGGATATGGACTTTTGAGTTGGTATGTATATGTGTTGGATGATCATATCCATATGAAAGGAATATGTATGCTTGCTGAAAGTATTTTCAAATGTATATATTGTTGGGGAACATAGTAATTTCAAAAACATTCCTACACACATGCAAGATCATGGTGATGCATAGCAATGACAAGGGAGAGTGTTGTCCACGTACCCTCGTAGACAGAAAGAGAAAGCGTTATGACAACGCGGTTGATGTAGTCATATGTCTTCACAATCGACCGATCCTAGTACCGAACATACGACACCTCCGCGGTCTGCACACGTTCAGCTCGGTGACATCCCAGGAACTCACGATCCAGTAGAGCTTTGAGGGAGAGCTTCATCAGCACGACGGCGTGATGACGGTGACGATGAAGTTACCGGCGCAGGGCTTCGCCTAAGCACTACGACGATATGACCGAGGTGGATTATGGTGGAGGGGGCACCGCACACGGCTTGGAACAATCAACTTGTGTGTCTATGGGGTGCCCCCTCCCCTGTATATAAAGGAGTGGAGGAGGGGGAGGGCCGGTCCTCTACTATGGCGCACCCTGGGGAGTCCTACTCCCACTGGCAGTAGGATTCCCCCCTTCCAAGTAGTAGGAGTAGGAGAGAAGGAAGGGGAAGAGAGAAGAGAAGAAAGGAGGGGGCGCCGCACCTCCCCTTAGTACAAGTCGGACTAGGCCTTGGGGGGCGCATGGCATGCCCTAGGCAGCCCCTCTCTCTCTCCCCTAAAGCCCAATAAGGTCCATATACTCCCCGGCGAATTCTCATAACTCTCCAGTACTCCGATAAATACCCGAACCACTCAGAACCTTTCCGATGTCCGAATATAGCTGAGGGAGTCCTGGACTAGGGGGTGTCCGGACAACCGGACTATCATCGTCAGCCGGACTCCAAGACTATGAAGATACAAGATTGAAGACTTCGTCCCATGTCCGGATGGGACTTTCCTTGGCGTGGAAGGCAAGCTTGGTGATACGGATATGTAGATCTCCTACCATTGTAACCGACTCTGTGTAACCCTATCCCTCTCCGGTGTCTATATAAACCGGAGGGTTTTAGTCTGTAGGACGAACAACCATTACAACAATCATACCATAGGCTAGCTTCTAGGATTTAGCCTCCTTGATCTCGTGGTAGATCCACTCTTGTACTACCCATATCATCAATATCAATCAAGCAGGAGTAGGGTTTTACCTCCATCGAGAGGGCCCGAACCTGGGTAAAAACATTGTGTCCCTTGTCTCCTGTTACCATCCGCCTAGACGCACAGTTCGGGACCCCCTACCCGAGATCCGCCGGTTTTGACACCGACATTGGTGCTTTCATTGAGAGTTCCTCTGTGTCGTCACCAATAGGCTTGATGGCTTCTTCAATCAACAACAAGGCAGTCCAGGGTGAGAATTTTCTCCCCGGACAGATCTTCGTGTTCGGCGGCTTTGCACTGCGGGCCAATTCACTTGGCCATCTGGAGTAGATCGAAAGCTACGCCCCTGTCCATCAGGTCAGGTTTGGAAACCTAAACTTCACGGCCGACGTCCGTGGAGACTTGATCTTCGACGGATTCGATCCACAGCCGAGCGTGCTGCGCTGTCACGATGGGCATGATTTAGCTCTGCCGCCGGACAGTGCCCTGGAGGCCGCACACGAGTCCGCTCTGACTCATAGTTCGAAGCAGACCGCGCAGATCGAGGACAGGTGGCTGGACACCGCCTCGGGAGCTGCAACTTATACGGCGATGGAACCGAATACTGACCTTGTCCCTTATGAAGCTCGTGACTCCGAGGCACCGGACTCCTTGCCGGACTCCGAACCTCCCGCGCCCCTGCCAATCGAATCCGATCGGGCGCCGATCATGGAGTTCACCGCCGCAGACATCTTTCAGCACTCACCCTTTGGCGACATACTAAATTCGCTAAAGCATCTCTCGTTATCAGGAGAACCCTGGCCGGATTGCGGTCAGGATGGTTGGGATGCGGACGACGAAGAAATTCAAAGCCCACCCACCACCCACTTTGTAGCCACCGTCGATGATCTAACCGACATACTAGACTACAGCTCCAAAGACATCGAAGGTATGGACGACGATGCCGGAGACTACCAAGAATCAGCGCCCATCGAGCACTAGAAGGCCACCCCAACCCATGATGTATATATGGTGGACACCCCAAAAGGAAGCGATAACGAGGAACATTGGGACGCGGCAAAGGATAATTCCGCCGACAAACAACCAAAACGGTGACGCAGACGCCGCCCTAAGTCCCGCCTCGACAAAAACAGCACTCCTAATGACCCAGCAATAAAGCAGGGCAAACCAGTGGACGACGAACATGCAACCAAGCAAACGTCCGAACAGGACGAATTGGATAATCAATCCATGCCCGGCGAAAACAACAGTCCAGACGATCTCACGCCGGACACACCACCGGAGCATAAGAACCTTCACAAAAGACTTGTCGCCACTGCAAGAAGTCTGCAAAAAGAAAAACGGAAGCTCAAAACAGCGGAAGACATACTCAGAATGAGGTGGAGCAAAGTATTCAAGACCGCGGACAAATATGGCAATAGCCACCAAACAAAGAGCTACCCGAAGCGCAAGCTGCTGCCAGAATTCGACGAGGAGGCCATAAAGCCCCCACAGTCAAAAAGCGAAGAGGCCGCCTGGCCGGATAGACGACCAGATGACAGGCCGAAAGCGACAAGCGGCACCGCACACAAGACGACACACGATCCTCGTAAAACAGATGGCCTGGTCAGGTCCATTTATGGGCCAAAAAAGAGGACCCCAGGAAGCAACACAACACGCCGCATGTTCGAAGATAACGGCAATCCTAAATACAGGGGCACCGCACACCCACTATGTTTCACCGATGAGGTGCTGGATCATGAATTTCCAGCGGGATTCAAACCCGTAAACATAGAGGCATACGACGGAACAACAGACCCCGGAGTCTGGATTGAGGATTACATACTACACATACACATGGCTAGAGGAGATGATCTCCATGCCATAAAATATCTACACCTCAAGCTCAAAGGGCCAGCTCGGCATTGGCTTAAAAGCCTCCCAGAAAATACTGTTGGAAGTTGGGAAGAGCTCGAGGACGCGTTTAGAGCAATTTTTCAAGGGACTTATGTCCGACCTCCGGATGCAGACGATTTAAGTCACATAACTCAACAGCCCGGAGAGTCAGCACGCAAATTCTGGAACAGGTTTCTTACCAAAAAGAACCAAATAGTCGACTGTTTGGACGCCGAAGCCCTAGCAGCTTTCAAACATAATGTCCGAGACGAATGGCTTGCCAGACACCTCGGCCAGGAGAAGCCGAGAACTATGGCCGCGCTAACAAGCCTCATGACCCGCTTTTGCGCAGGGGAAGACAACTGGCTAGCAAGATGCAGCACCAGCGACCCGAGTACATCCGAGATCAGAGATGGAAACGTAAAATCACGGCGCAGAAAGGACCAACGCCGAAACAAAGAAAAAAGCCCAAAGAACACGGCGGTCAACGCCGGATTCAAAAGCTCGCGGCCGAACAGCAAAACACTGCCTCTTAAGGACAACAGTGACGAGCTATCCAACTTAAACAAAATTTTGGATCGGATATGTCAAATCCACAGCACCTCCGGAAGGCCTGCAAACCACACCCACCGAGATTGTTGGGTCTTCAAACAGTCCGGCCGACTCAACGCCGAACACAAGGGGCTCGACGCGCCAAGCGAGGATGACGACGAACCCCACTAGCAGAGCACCAGAAAACAAAAGACTTTCCCACAAGAAGTCAAAACAGTAAACTCACTTCATGTGATAATACGGAACAGCAGTGCGGCACTCGCCAAAGCAGGTGTCACACGGTCCACCCCGGCGGAACCTCGAGATTGGATGTCAAAACCAATTACTTTCGACCACCTGGACTATTCCAGAAGTATTCAAAATGCAGGATGGACTGCCCTGATATTGGATCCTATAATCGACGGACTACAATTTACAAAAGTCCTGATGGACGGCGACAGTGATTTAAACCTGCTATATCCGGACACAATCCGCAAGTTGGGGATAGGCCTTACCAACATCCGACATAGCCGCACTTCCTTCAAAGGAGTGACGCCAGGCCCTTACGCCAAGTGCACGGGCTCCTTACTACTAGAAGTTGTGTTCGGGTCACCCGACAACTTCCGACGCGAAAAGCTAATCTTTCATGTCGCCCCATTCAAAAGTAGCCATCAAGCACTATTGGGACGTGAAGATTTTGTCCGCTTTAATGCAATACCACACTACGCGTCTCTTACACTTAAAATGCCCGGTCCACGCGGCATCATCTCATTAAAAGGTCGTTCAAGACCCCGGACACGGCTAGACGAGTCCGGCATAAATAAGCTAGGGGCTCCCTAGCCGCACACCCCTTTACAAGGGGCTGTACGTATGAGCTAATATAAGCTCAGCTTTATTCATTCATTCATATTTCGATTTTTAATTCATTTTTTGCATGATTACTTTTCAAACTAAGTTCCTCTCTTTTACAGATGAACAACGTGTTACACCCGTCCAGGATACAGCACAACGGAGACACAGGCACAGACGTGCAGTAGGGACCCGTTGCAAGGATTCTTTTCAGATTAAAACCCTGCGTAAACCTTTTTTACTGTCTCTTGTTGCTATATATCCCCTGGTTTCTCATTACAACCAGAGAGGAGACTGACGTTTTGGCATCGGCCGCGTCAGAGGACCTTGTGTGTACCTGGACACTAGGGGCTTAGGGCATTGTTCTGCCCGCTATCATAAAGACCGAATACCTTAGGGAGTGTTCGGCGTCTCGAGTTAGGCCTTATATGCATCAGCTCCAAATCATGTCTTTGGTCAAATGTTGGGTTTGCCCGGCTCCTGTGTTTTGCTGCCTTACGTTCCGTATCATCGGCTAACGCGGCACCAGGAGAACTACTGCGATTGTGCCCCGGTTCGGCCGGGCGAGCACCTCAGTAGAGAAAGCCGAAAACTGACTGTCATGATACAGCGAGAGACTGGTCAACCACTCAATCGACTACCGGAATGTTTAGAATTCCCCCGCTTTGACGAAGGACCGCTTCCCAGTCAGGCACATACGCGCCCCGAATTCGGAGAGCGCGGTGCCCCTAGGGGCTATATCGTAGCCCCACCCTCGAACTCCTATGGCTAAGTGAAAGTGATAAAGCATTATAGTCCGGTTGCCTCGTTTGCTATGCTACCACCTCCTTCACAGGACCGAGACGTTGGATTAAGTGTGAAAATGCGCTATTTTTGCGAACACCCCCGCACCTTGTGCGTGGGGGCTGAAGCCGACGACTGCCATCTTTCAGGTTATACACACGTATACATAAACGGCCGCAAAGGAGATATTTTAATACTTGAACGCACAAGTACAAAAAAAGCGCTTACATCATAAACATCGTTTTACAAACCAAAACATTCATTTGAACGTGACATTTTTTGAGCACTGCGACTCTATTACACGAGCACCACGCAGAACTTCCCCAAAATAGTGCTCGGCGGGTAACCGGCTCTCGTCCGAACCCTGGGTCGCAACAGCAATGGCATCCATCTCTGTCCAATGTGTCTTCACACGGGCGAGGGCCATCCGTGCACCCTCTATGCATGTCGACCGCTTCATCGCCTTGATATGCGGCACCGCCCCAAGAAATTGCTGCAATAAGCCAAAATAACTCTTCGGCTTGGGCCTATCCGGCCAGACATGAGTCACGATATCCGTCATGGCAAGTCCGGACAATCTATTCAGCTCAGCCCACTCGGCCAGCCGATCGGTCAGCGGAAGTGAACGCTCCGGACTATGGAATTGAGACCAAAACAGCTCTTCCGTCTTGTGATCCTTCTGACTTCGGAAGTGCACAACGACATCTGCCGCACTCGCCGCTAAGTCCATATAAGGATCCTCCGGACCCCACAGCTGGCCAAGCTGAGCATACTTTGGATCTGTAAACCTTCGGCGCAGCAGAAAGGGCTTGCCAGCCACAATGTCTCCGGCCTGGCGCAACTCCTCCTTTATAGCCCGCATTGCAGAACGGGCATCCTTGGCTTCGGCGGTGGCCTTCCCCAGGTCCCCTCGCTCCGCTAGGCGCTCCTTTTCAAGAACCTCATTGCGGCCGGTAGCATCTTTTAACTTCACGGCCATTTCGGCCATCTCCTCCCTGCTTCGGCAGGGTGCAGCCCTTTCGGCCTTTAGCTCTTCGGCCGCCCTCGAGGCAGCCGCATCACTCCTTCTGGCTTGCTCCTTGGCTTGAGCAAGTTCTGCCCGAAGGCTCTCCACAGCAGCGGCACCATCTGCATTTAGCACACATGTTGTAAGGAGTGGGCTTCGGCTCCCTTACTAGGTGACCACGGAGAAAAAACCTACCTTGCGACTCGTCAAGTTGTTTATTGACCAGCGCGATGTCCGCATACGCAACGTCGAGCTGCCGCTTTAGTTCGGCAACTCCATCAATCCGGCTAGCCACCGAACTATCCGCCACCTGCACAGGAAAGGCGAAAATCAATACCTGGGATTTTGATCCTCGGCACGCTGTCGTTCTCGACACCCTACCGAGTCTCAGGGGCTACTATCTATAAAGGGCGCACTTTATGTGTAAAACTGTCAAAGGGTATGTCATTTTTTGCGTACCTCAAACCCCGCCAGCAAACTCCTGACGGCATCACGCAATCCGCCTTCGGCGGATGAAATTCTTTCAATCACCGTATTCATCAGTGGACGGTGACCTTCTGAGATGGACGCCCTCTCAAGCAGATCCTTCAGCTCCCCCGGCCGCACACCAGTTGGTGCCGAACTATTCGGCCCTGCTGGACTCGGAGATACCCTCCGCGATGACACTTCAGGCTCGTCCGCCCTATCCGATGGTGCGGCAGATGGAGGCGTCTCGCTCTCCATCATCTCCGGACGGAGTTCCCCCGAAGAGGAGCTCATCTGAGAAGGACGGAGATCCGAACTACAAGGTAAAAACTTAAGTTATCCTCAGAAGCACAAATAGGGATGTCCCTTATTACAAAACTCCCTTTTTTCTACTTACAGCTCGCTGGAGGGCTGATTCTTTAGGGGAGACTGTGCGGCCGGAGCCTCTCCGGACGCAGGACCCTCTGGTGAAGATCTCTTCCCCCACTTCGGGGCTTTGGCCTCCGGGTTTTCGGAGGCGGTCCTCTTCTCCCCTTGGAAGGAGGGATTCTCGATCCCCCCTTCCTCAAAAGCCTCCTTGGTTGAGGCAGTAGTTCCTCTGTTCTCCCCTTCGCCTTCCTCTGAAGGCGCAACCTCCAGCATCCTGACCAGCACGGGATCCGGCGCGGTCTCCGGGAGGGGGGCCGGACACCGTATCAGTTTTTCCTGCGCTATCCACTCCTGTTTAGAGGACAATTGGTCAAAAGGCGAATCATGGAAAGGCAAACAAATGGTATGTCTGGACACGGAGCTACTTACTTGTGTATCCGGGCGATTGCAGCTTAGGCCGGCATCCTCGGTCAATTCCAGACACGCCTCTCGTGATCCGAAGAACAGTCTGTACATCTCCACGGGTGTCGTACCCATGAAGTGTTGAAGAATTCATGGTCCCTCCGGATTAAACTCCCACAACCGGAGATGACGGCGTTTGCAGGGCAGGAGACGCCTAATCAGCATGACCTGCATCACCATGACCAGATCGATCTCCCTCGCCTGGAGGTCTTGAATCCGGCCCTGCAGTAGGGGCACATCCTTTGACGGTCCCCAGTTGAGCCCTTGGCTGACCCATGACATCAGCCGCTGTGGAGGGCCCAAGCGGAAGATGGGCGGCGGCTTCTGCCTGCTGCCCCGGGGAGCGGTTATGTAAAACCACTCCTGCTGCCACAAGCCGAGCTCCTCCTGAAAAGAGCCCTCGGGCCATGGAGCGTCGGCCCTTCTGCTTACAACCGCCCCGCCGCACTCTGCTAGACGCCCCTCGATCATCTTCGGCTCCACGTCGAAGGTCTTAAGCCACAAGCCGAAGTGAGGGGTAACGCGGAGGAAGGCTTCACAGACGACAATAAATGAAGAGATATGGAGGATGGACTCCGGAGCCAAGTCGTGGAATTCCAACCCATAGTAAAACATGAGCCCTCTCACAAAAGGATCCATCGGGAAGCCTAAACCCCGACGGAGGTGGGATATGAACACGACATACTCGCCGGGCTCGGGGGTGGGGATGACTTGCCCTTCGGCGGGCAATCTATGCGAAATCTCGTAAGTCGGGTACTTGGGCTCTCGCAGCTTTAGCACGTCTTCCTCCGTCACGGAGGAGGGCATCCACCGGCCCTGTAGGTCGGAGCCGGACATTGTTGAAGGTCTGAAGCGCTCAAATCTGGGGCTCTGGGTGTTGGAACTCGGGGCAAGAGATAGATTCGATTGAGGATTGAATAAAAGAAACAAGCCTTGGTCCCGTTATAAAGAGGGAGAATACCAAGAGCCGTCCCCGTGACCGTTCGGGACTCACCTCCGATAGAGGGGGCGTGGCAACGGGCACGGTTGGGTTACCCACGTCCGTATTGATGGGAATCCCGGAATAAGGGGAACACGATCTCTGCTTCGACAAGACGTGCCAAGGAAACCACTTCGCTAAACGCGCTGAGGTGTTCTAATAAAAAAAGATTCAAGTGAAGGCTTGGTAGTGGCGTGACGTCATGCCACAAAATACGTCAGCAGATTGAACTTGTGAACATATTATTCTCTCTACGGTGGAATGTGGAATTTATTTTGCAGAGCCGGACACTATCCTGGTGTTCACAATCTTCTATGAATTATTCGGAGGAGGAACCCGCCGTGCAATGCCGAACAATATGCGCGCCGGACTCATCGTCATTGAAGCCTGGTTCAGGGACTACTGAGGGAGTCCTGTACTAGGGGGTGTTCGGACAGCCGGACTATCATCGTCAGCCGGACTCCAAGACTATGAAGATACAAGATTGAAGATTTCGTCCCGTGTCCGGATGGGACTTCCCTTGGCGTGGAAGGCAAGCTTGGCGATACGGATATGTAGATCTCCTACCATTGTAACCGACTCTGTGTAACCCTAGCCCTCTCCGGTGTCTATATAAACCGGAGGGTTTTAGTCCGTAGGACGAACAACCATTACAACAATCATACCATAGGCTAGCTTCTAGGGTTTAGCCTCCTTGATCTCGTGGTAGATCCACTCTTGTACTACCCATATCATCAATATCAATCAAGCAGGAGTAGGGTTTTACCTACATCGAGAGGGCCCGAACCTGGGTAAAAACATCATGTCCCTTGTCTCCTGTTACCATCCGCCTAGATGCACAGTTCGGGACCCCCTACCCGAGATCCGCCGGTTTTGACACCGACAATAGCCTTCCAATATATCGATCTTTACGTCTCGAGCATTTTGAGACTCCTCGTCATGTCCCTGATCTCATCTGGGACTCCGAACAACCTTCGGTACATCAAACACATAAACTCTTAATACCGATCGTCACCGAACATTAAGCGTGCAGGCCCTACACTACTACAAAAACGGCTATAGCTAATATGGACATTAATGGCACACCATGTATGTGGTGTGCCACTGCTATATAGCAGTAGCGCACCAGAATCAGGTGCGCCATTGCTATGCTTTTACTAATGGCGCACCACATGAGCAGTGCGCCATTGCTATTTTTTTTGGTCCACCCCCACCCCACCAGACATAGCAATGGCGCACCACACCTAGGTGCGCCACTGCTATGTCACCACTGCTATGCTGCGCACCTAGGTGTGGTGCGCCATTGCTAAATTTTTTTGGTCCACCCCCACCCCACCAGACATAGCAATGGCGCACCACACCTAGATGCGCCACTACTATGTATACTATGATACATAGTAGTGGCGCACCTAGGTGTGGTGCGCCATTGCTATGTCTCACACACACCCCCCTGTGGACCGCCTTTTCGGTTTCAAAAAAATTAAAGAAAATGATAGAAATGTCAACAAAATAAAAGAAAATAAGATTTCCATGTGATATGTGGTCTAGTTCTTAGCAAAATTTACAAACATTTTTTTTCGACTTTTTTGCAAAATCTCTCGAGAATTTCTAAAATGGGCATAACTTTTGCATACGAACTCTGATGAAAAAGTTTTTTATATGCAAAATCATCTACTCGAAAAGTTATATCCGAATTAAACGGGGGAACCCCGTTGAAGATTTTTAGAATCCTCAAAAACCTAATAGAAAAAAGTTACGGGGCTTTCAAAATCTGGAGAGGCAAAAATGTTCAAAAAAAATTAAACTCAGTAATGGCGCACCTGCCCATGGTGTGCCATTACTATCTTCCCGCCTTCAAAATTCAAACTATGTCAAAAAATTAAAAAAAGTTAGTAATGGCGCACCTGCCCAAGGTGCGCCATTACTATCTTCCTGCCTTCAAAATTCAAAATAAATAAAAAAAAGTTAGTAATGGCGCACCTGCCCACGGTGCGCCATTACTATGCCGTATATATGGATGGGCGGGGTCCTCTCCTCCTTACCTCTTCATTTTTCTCCTCCACTCCACCTCTCCTCCACTCCATCTTCTCCTCTCCTCCACTCCATCTCCCCTCCTCTCCTCCACCATACTCCCCTCCTCCTCCTCGGTGACCTCCTCCTCCTCCTCCTCCTCCCCGGTGACCTCCTCCTCTTCCTCCTCTCCGATGACCTCCTCCTCCCTCCTATCCTCCCCTCCCCTCATAGTTTCTCCTCCTTCCTCCTCTCCGGTGAGCTCCTCCTCCCTCCTCTCCGGTGATCTCCTCCTCCCTCCTCTCTGGTGAGCTCCTCCTCCCTCCTCTCCTCCCCTCCACTCACGGTTTCTCCTCCCTCCTCTCCGGTGAACTCCTCTCCGGCGACCTCCTTCTCCTCTCCGGCGATGTAGGCGAGCTCCTCTCCCGTGACCTCCTCCTCCTCCTCTCCGATGATGTAGGCGAGCTACTCTTCGGTGACCTCCTCCTCCTCCCTCCTCTCCTCCTCACGGTCTCTCCTCGGCCCTCCTCTCCGGCGAACTCCTCTCCGGCAAAAGAACGTACAAGATCCAAAAACGAGAACAAAATTTGAAAAAATATCATGCAAAAAAACAAGCAAAAAAGGGCGAAAAAATCGCGATCCAGATCCAGATTCAAAATTCAAAATAGTAATGGCGCACTGTTGGGGTTAGAATGTGCGCCATTACTATTTTCCCGCTTCCAAATTCAAAAAAAATCAACAAAAATAATAAAAAAGTTACCAGTGGCGCACCTGAAAAGGTAGTAATGGCGCACTACCAGGTGCGCCACTATTATCTAGTATACTAATGGCGCACCAGAGGTGCACCATTAGTACTTGTTACTAGTGGCGTGGTGATAGTGGCGCACCTATAGTGCACCATTAATGGAAAAAATAGGTGCGCCACTAACAAGCCTTTTCCTAGTAGTGCTACGGGTTCGAGAATTATGTAGACATGACCGAGACTCATCTCCAGTCAATAACCAACAGCGGAACCTAGATGCTTATATTGGCTCCTACTATTCTATGAAGATCTTTATCGGTCAAACCGCATAACAACATACGTTGTTCCCTTTGTCATCGGTATGTTACTTGCCCGAGATTCGATCGTTGGTATCTCAATACCTAGTTCAATCTCATTACCGTCAAGTCTCTTTACTCGTTCCGTAAGGCATCATCCCGCAACTAACTCATTAGTTACATTGCTTGCAAGGCTTATAGTGATGTGCATTACCGAGAGGGCCCAGAGGTACCTGTCCGACAATCGGAGTGACAAATCCTAATCTTGATCTATGCCAACTCAACAAGTACCATCGGAGACACCTGTAGAGCACCTTTATAATCACCCAGTTACGTTGTGACGTTTGGTAGCACACAAAGTGGTCCTCCGGTATTCGGGAGTTGCATAATCTCATAGTCATAGGAGCATGTATAAGTCATGAACAAAGCAATAACAATATACTAAACGATCAAATGCTAAGCTAATGGAATGGGTCAAGTCAATCACATCATTCTCTAATGATGTGATCCCATTAATCAAATGACAACTCATGTCTATGGCTAGGAAACTTAACCATCTTTGATTCAACGAGCTAGTCAAGTAGAGGCATACTAGTGACACTATGTTTGTCTATGTATTCACACATGTACTAAGTTTCCAGTTAATACAATTCTAGCATGAATAATAAACATTTATCATGAAGCAAGGAAATAAATAATGACTTTATTATTGCCTCTAGGGTATATTTCCTTCAGTCTCCCACTTGCACTAGAGTCAATAATCTAGTTCACATCGCCATGTGATTTAACACTAATAGTTCAAATCACCATGTGATTAACACCCATAGTTCACATCGCCATGTGACCAACACTCAAAGGGTTTAGTAGAGTCAGTAATCTAGTTCACATCGCCATGTGATTAACACTCAAAGAGTACTAAGGTGTGATCATGTTTTGCTTGTGAGAAAATTTAAGTCAATGGGTCTGTCAAATTCAGATCCGTATGTATTTTGCAAATTTCTATGTCTAAAATGCTCTGCATGGAGCTACTTTAGCTAATTGCTCCCACTTTCAATATGTATCTGGATTGTGACTTAGAGTCATCTAGATCGGTGTCAAAGCTTGCAACGACCAAACTCTTTACGACAAATTTTTTATCACCTCCATAACCGAGAAATATTTCCTTAGTCTTTTAAGGATAATTTTGACCGCTGTCCAGTGATCTACTCCTAGATCACTATTGTACTCCTTTGCCAAACTCAGGGCAGGGTATACAAATAGGTCTGGTACATAGCATGACATACTTTATAGAACCTATGGCTGAGGCAAAGGGAATGACTTTCATTCTCTCTCTATCTTCTACCGTGGTCGGACTTTGAGTCTTACTCAACTTCACACTTTGCAATACAGACAAGAACTCCTTCTGTGACTATTCCATTTTGAACTTACTTCAAAAACTTGTCGAGGTGTGCACTCATTGAAAAAAAGCTTATCAAGTGTCTTGACCTATCTCTATACATCTTTTGATGCTCAATATGTATGCAGCTTCACCGTGGTCTTTCTTTGAAAAACTCCTTTCAAACACTCCTTTATGCTTTCCAGAAAATTCTACATCATTTCTGATCAACAATATGTCATTCACATATAGTTATCAGAAAGGCTGTAGTGCTCCCACTCACTTTCTTGTAAATACAGGCTTCACCGCAAGTCTGTATAAAACTATATGCTTTGATCAACTTATCAAAGCGTATATTCCAACTCCGAGATGCTTGTACCAGTCCATAGATGAATCGCTGGAGCTTGCACATTTTGTTAGCACCTTTAGGATTGACAAAACCTTGTGGTTTCATCATATACAACTCTTCTTTAATAAATCCATTAACGAATGTAGTTTTGACATCCATTTGCCAGATTTCATAAAATGTGGCAAGTGCTAACATGATTCGGACAGACTTTAAGCATCGCTACGAGTGAGAAAATATCATCATAGTCAACACCTTGAACTTGTTGAAAACCTTTTGCGATTAGTCGAGCTTTTGTAGATAGTAACACTACTATCAACGTCCATCTTCCTCTCGAAGATCCATTTATTCTCAATGGCTCACCGATCATCGGGCAAGTCAATCAAAGTCCATACTTTGTTCTAATACATGGATCTCATCTCAGATTTCATGGTTGAGGGAGTCCTGGATTAGGGGGTATCCGGACAGCCAGACTATATACTTTGGCCGGACTGTTGGACCGTGAAGATACAAGACTCAAGACTTCGTCCCGTGTCCGGATGGGACTCTCCTTTGCGTGGAAGACAAGCTTGGCAATCCGGATGTTAGATCTCCTTATTTGTAACTGACTCTATGTAAACCCTAGCCCCCTCCGGTGTCTATATAAACCGGAGGGTTTAGTCCGTAGAAGGACAATCATAATCATCATAGGCTAGCTTCTAGGGTTTAGCCTCTACGATCTCGTGGTAGATCAACTCTTGTAATACTCATATCATCAAGATAAATCAAGCAGGAAGTAGAGTTTTACCTCCATCGAGAGGGCCCGAACCTGGGTAAAACATAGTGTCCCTTGCCTCCTGTTACCATTAGCCTTAGACACACAGATCGGGACCCCCTACCCGAGATCCCCCGGTTTTGACACCGACATTGGTGCTTTCATTGAGAGTTCCTCTGTGTCGTCACTGCAAGGCTCGATGGCTCCTTCAATCATCAACGACAACACAGTCCAGGGTGAGACTTTTCTCCCCAGACAGATCTTCGTGTTCGGCGGCTTCGCACTACGGGCCAATTCTTTTGGCCATCTGGAGCAGATCGACAGCTACGCCCCTGGCCATCAGGTCAGGTTCGGAAACTTGAACTACACAGCCAATATCCGCGGAGACTTGATCTTCGATGGATTCGGGCCTACGACAGGAGCGCCGAACAGTCACGACGAGCACGGCTTAGACATGCTGTCGGACAATACTCGGGATATTGCACCGGCAGGAGCTCCGGACCTAAATTCGGGGCAGATCGCGTCGTCCGAGGATGGGTGGATGGACCCCGCCTCGGAGGCCGCACACTCATCGGCGGTAGGGCCGAACACAGACTCCACCCCCAAGGAAGCCTGTGCCACCGGGCCCCCGGACTGATATTCGGCTGTAGGTTCTGGATCGCGCGCCCCCGAGCCCGCTGAATCTGGTTGGCCTCCGGTAATAGAGTTCACCGCTGCGGATATCTTCCAGCACTCGCCCTTTGGTGACATGCTGAAATCATAAAGTCTCTCTCTTTGTCAGGAGACTCTTGGCCGAACTATGTCCGGCTCGAGTAGGAAGCAGGCGACAAGGAAATTCGTTGCCCACCCACCACCCACTTCATTGCCACTGTCGATGATTTGACCGACGTGCTTGACTTCGACTCTGAAGACAACAACGGTGTGGACGACGATGTAGGAGAAGAACAGGAACCACCACCCATGGGGCGCTGGACAGCCACCTCCTCGTATGATATATATATGGTGGACACTCCGAAAGAAACCAATGGCGATGAGGCTATGGAGGATAACCCCTCAAGGAAGAAAGCAAAGCATGGGTGTCATCGGCGCCGCTCCAAACCCCGCCACAGCAATACTGGCACAGGAGACGAAACCAATCCGGATGGTGCCTAAGATGAATACAACCCCGATCAGCCTGCCATCGAGCAGGCCGAACAGGAAGACGGGCAGGTCAGCCCAGACGAACAGGCGGCGGACGAATACCCGGAGGAGGACAATTACATGCCCCCCTCCGAAGACGAGATGAGCCTCGGTGAAGATGAACTCGGCGTGCCTGAGGATCCCGTAGAGAAGGTTCGCTTCCAGCGACGGCTTATGGCCACTACAAGAAGCCTAAAAAAGAAGCAGCAGCAGCTCCACGCTGACCAAGATCTGTTCACAGATAGATGGACTAAGGTCCTGGCAGCCGAGGAATACAGACTCGACCGCCCCACCAAAGGGTACACAAAGTACAATTTGCTACCTCAACTTGAGAAGAAGGTCCTAAGTCCCACACCCCAATGTCAATACATCACGGTCCGGGGCAACACGCAGGAAACGCGAGGAAGCATCCATAAACCTCAACGCAACAGACATAAGCATCACAAAAATAATGATGACGCCCAAGACAAGGCAGTTGGTGCTGGATTCCGCGGCCCCCAGTCCGGTCAGCGGAAAGAGAACAACTCAGGCCGATCCGGCCTGGGCAGCATACTCGACCAACCATGTCAAATCCATGGCACCCCTAGAATGGAGACCAAGCATACCAATAGAGAATGCCGGATCCTCAAAACAAAACGGCCGGTCGTGCGCCGGAAACAGTGAAAGAGCCCTCAAACAACGAGGAGCCCAGACCACCAAACATTGCGAGTTCAAAGGAAAATCCTCCGCAAAACAACAAGGGAACGAATGTGTACCCCTCGGGATGCCGACTTAACAATACAAGTCACCCCACTATACAAAAATACGGCCGATCATCTCCAATCACACGGACCGTCCAGCCAATCTCAACCATGGCAATTCAATTAAACTTACCATCGACCCAACAGCTGGTTGATTCCACCTCACAAGAGCCCCTATGGGCATAAACATCAGCTCAAACTTGTTGCGCCAAGACACAGTTCACCAGATAGGTATTGATCGCTCAAGGATCAAACCCACTAAAAACATTTTCTCAAAGATGTCGTTCCAGGTGTAAAGGCCAAGTCTTACAGGCCCACCACCCTGTAGGTTGTCTTCGGATCACCAAACAAACACCACGCCGAAGAGTAAGTCTTCGGCATTGTCCCCTTATACAGTAACTACTATATACTACCGGGACGAACCGCGTTGGCTCGACTCAACGTGGTACCATATCATGCCAAACCCACGTGACATGGTCACAATTATGGGCAAGGCCGAACTCCACCCCAAGAGTGGAAACTATAAAGCCGCTGAGATAGCAAGTTGTGCCCGTTTATTGAACTTCGATTTGACAGCCAACCCCCCGGACACAAACAGAGGAGTTCGAGCTACTTTATGGCATGATAGCCTAGCTCGACCAGGCTCCGATCAGGCACCCGCGGTTCAACCACCCTATGACATGCAACTGCCTGTAAGCATTTTTCTTTACAGGCTCACTTTTGCACAGAATAGGACTAGCGACATGGAATCAGCTCGGACGCACAAGGCGGGAACACACAAGTATTCCCCAAGGAGACAGTACGGACACACTTCGGATCCGCACACAGCCTCCTCCTGTCCGGCCATGACAGGTTCTGCCAGCACACCTCTTTTCATAGCATAAACCATACTCGCACGCATAGGCGTGACACTTCACTACAACACGACACTTTCCGGCCGTCGTTCTTTATTGACGCCTTTTTCGTCATAACAGCACCCGCACATAGTGTCATGCCCCCTTATGCCAGGGGCTTCATTGTACTCACAATATGGCAACAAAGTCTGGCCACCCTCTCGGTCGCTCGGCTCCCCAAACTTATAGCACTATATGCATCAGCTCCGAATCATGTCTTGGGTCATTAGTTGGATTTGCCCAGCTCCCATGTTTTGGTACCTTACGTTCCGCTCCATCGGCTAAGGTAGCGCTGGGAGAACTACTGCGATTGTGTCCCGGTTCTTCCGGATGAGCACCTTAGTAGAGAAAGCCGAAAACTGACTGTCATGAGACGGCGAGAGCTGGTTAGCTGTTCAAGAGGTTGTAAAATCTTTAAGGATTTATTCCGCATAATTCCATCACAAATATAGAGTGCGACGGATAGGTCTTCCGATCAGGCGCTGTTAGAGCCCCTCGTACGGTCTTCTGAACACCAGGGGCTGCGCCTAACATACTTGAATTCCTATGGCTAAGTGAGAGTGATAAAGCCCTATAGTCTGATTGCCTGGTTCGCCGTGATGAACCCCTCCTTCAAGGACCCAAAAATGGGATCAAGAGTGTTCAGGTATTTCCCGAACACCCCTGTACTTTCTACGTGGGGGCAGAAGCCGACGACTGGCCAACTCTCAGGATTCATATATACTAAACGGCCGCACAGGAAGAAAAAACTTTCATATAACAGGCAATAAATAATAACAATGCCAGTATCCCGCATTACAACGGACAACATGACTGCCTTCAGGGAAATATAGTGTCCTTGGTACATTGTTCCGCCACAAGGTGGGGTCCTTTCAGGACACCATCATAATACAATTCGGTCTTGCGGTGCTCCTTACCCTCCGGTGGTCCCTTAGTCATCAGCTTTTCAGCATCAAGCTTCCCCCAGTGCACCTTCGCATGGGCAAATGCCATGCGTGCGCCTTCTATACAGACCAAGCGCTTAATGACTTCGAGCCGAGGGCAAGCACTAACAATCCGCTTCACGAGTCCGAAGTAACTGCTTGGAATTGGCTCAGCGGGCCACAGCTGGACAACTAAGTCCTTCATGGCTAGTTCGGCTGCCTGGTGCAGTTCAACCAGCTACTTCAGCTGATCGACAAAGGGCACCAGATAATTCGGCGCCAAATACTGTGACCAGAAATGCTTCTTCGCAGACTTCTTCTCTTCAGTCTGGTAGAATTGGGCGGCATCAGATATGCTGCGTGGCAAGTCCGTGAACGCCCCTGGAGAAACAAGAATTCACTTTGTCACTTTGAATTTCTCCTGTTACTATATAAAAATCGCTTTGCGTAAAAAAAGTTTTACCAGCCATAATCTTCCTCATCTCCTGAATGTCCTTCAGAGCACCTCGGGCTTCCTCCCGAGCATCACTTGTGGCTTGGAGAGCTTGGGAGAGTTCGGATTCTTTCCCTGCTAGACTCTGCTCCAAGGTCTCGCTTTTCTGCACGGCCTCCTGAAGCTCTCATTCAGCTTCAATGACCCTAGCCTCGTGCTTCTCACGAAGAGCCTGCTCCGCGGCGGCCTTCTTGTCGGCTTCGGTCACAACCTTCTTCAGTGCCTCAATTTTGGCATTTTCTCCTAGAGCACACAATACAAGTATTTTCATCAGGCACAACTACTCATTTGTGCTTAACTTATCAAGAGGTTTCGATATACCTTGCTTGTCCTCCAACTGCTTCTTCGGCCCGTTCCAGACTCTGCTTTAGTTCGGACACCTCTGCAATACGAGAGGCGGTCATCGCTTCAGATGCCTGTTTTCAAACAAAGAGATATATGTCATCAACCGATTCTCCTGCGAAGTGGAATTTTGATCCCGTGTCCGGTTCTCTCTTTCTCTCACCGAACAGTGCATCAAGGGCTACCGGTCATACTACGACAATCCTCAAAGGTTTCTAAAAACATACCTCAAAGCCTTTTATAAGGCTAAGGCATGATTCATTCAGTCCGCTCTCAGCGTACTGAATCTTTTCAATCACCGCACCCATGAGGGTGCGGTGTTCATTGACGATGGACGCATTTTTAGCGCTGTCGATAGGCCGCCCTACAGCTCTGCTTGGATAGAGGTTGCTGGCGGAGCGGGCTTGCCTCCTTCCGTCAAGGAGGGCTGCCCGCCCGATCCTGGAGCTTTAAAGGTCTCCAGGACCGTGTCTGGCTGCGGGCCAAATCTAAGATCGCCCCCGTCGTTGATGTTTATGGGAACCGTTGCTCCTGTGTATCCGGTCCCAGAGGTGTGCCCTCCCTGGTCTGGACCCTGTTGGGACGACACCTCGGTGTCACGTCCAGGCTTCGGGGAAGGGGCCTCCGGAGGCGTCTCGCTCTTCAGGGCATCTGAGCTCAGCGAATCCTCCGAGGAGGACTGTTCGGTGCGAGACCTCGCCGGGCTGCACAAAGTAGGGTGCAAGTTAAAATATTGCACCTTAGTAATCCTCGGCGCTTAGGCGTATTCGGATTTCGTTTACTCACGATTTTACCAGGGGATGGGCCCTGGGATCCCACTCCGGGCTGCTATTGGCAGTCGCGGTGGACGCCTCTAGGAGGGAATTCTTTCCCCTCTTCGGCGATTCGGCCTCCAAGGATGAGGAGGCTGTCCTTTTCTTTCCTCCCCCCGTGGAGGACTCGTCTTCTTCCTTCTCCTCTTCGTCTTTGGAGGAAGGATGGGTGCTGGAGTCTTCAGATTTTGTGTCTGAAGCACCACGGCGACGGAGGCCGCTCCGGGTCTCCTTGGCCTTCTTGGAGGCCTCTTTCTTCGGCGCCTTGTAAGAAGCTGGAACCAGCATCTTCGTCAGAAGAGGTCCTGCCGGTTCCTCCGGCAGCGGGGCCGGACAGTGTATCTGCCCCAACTTCTTCGTCCATTCCTGGGATAATCACAGAAAGCATGATAAAGCATCTCCCTCGGGATATGCCAGCTAAACATGGATAGACAGAACATAGCGATAACTTACCGGACTTGCGGAGCTGGACAGTTGATACCCGCGTACCTCGGCGGAGCCCGGCCACGGTTTACCGGACTTGAAGAGCACCTTCCAGATGTCCTTGTGTGAGGAGCCATAGAGCTCCCATAGGGTCTGGTGCTCGGCCAGGTCGTATTCCCACAAATTGCAGGCTCGGTGCTGGCAAGGGAGAACCAGGTGAACTAACATCACCTGGACTACATTGACGAGTTTGACATCCTTGTCTACCATGCTCTGGACGCATGTTTGGAGCACCGACAGTCATCGGATGAGGACCAGTTCAGGCCCTTCTTGGGCCAGGACGTGAGCCGCAGGGGGGCTCCGGATCTGAATTCAGGAGCAGCGGCCCACTTTTTACCGCGCGGCTCGGTGATATAGAACCACTGCTGCTGCCACTCCTTGATGAAATCATTGAAGGTGCCCATCGGCCATGTGACCTTGGGCATCTTTCTCACCATGGTGCCGCCGCACTCAGCGTGCTCGCCAATAACCACCTTGGGCTTCACATTGAAGATCTTCAGCCATAAGCCGAAGTGGGGCGAAATACGGAGAAAGGCCTCACACACGATGATAAACGTCGAGATGTTAAGGAAAGAATTAGGGGACAGATCATGAAAATCAATCCCGTAATAATACATGATGCCGCGAACAAATGGGTGAAGGGGAAACCCGAGCCTGCGGACAAAATGAGGAAGAAACACGACCCTCTCGTGGGGCTCCGGATTGGGGACGATCTATCCCGCCGTCGGAAGACGATGGCCGATTTTCTTGGTCAGGTACCCGGCCTCTCGAAGCGTTTTTGGTGGAGGAGATGAGTGCTTGGGCGCTAGCGCTCAAGCGAAGGGGAATGGACGAGAGGAAGGGAAAGGCGTGGGTAAGGAATAAGAGGCCTTATCTCTTTTTAGAGGCAATAAAAACTTTTGCGCCTCCCTACTTGCCTGGTGGAACCCGCTCGTTCCCCACTCGCCGCTATTGGTGGTGCAATTGGGCTACCCGTGCCCGTATTGATGAAAGCCCCACGATAAGGACAACATGATCTCTGCTTCCACAGGACGTGCCGGGGAAGCCGCCTCGCAATATATGCGGTGGCTGGTTATGGGAAAACGGTTCGAATAATGACTCGACCATGGTATGATGGCACGTTATCTAAAGTTGTCAGCAGATTATATTTGTGGAATATCGTTCTCTCTACGGTGGTATGTGAAAATCGTCTTGCAGAGCCCGACACGATTTAAGTGTTCGAGGTTTACTTTGGTGTATTCGGAGATGGAACCCGCCTTGCAATGTCGAAGACAAACTGCGCGCCGGACTCATCATCATTGAAGCCTAGTTCAGGGGCTACTAAGGGAGTCCTGGATTAGGGGGTATCCGGACAGCCGGACTATATACTTTGGCCGGACTATTGGACCGTGAATATACAAGACTCAAGACTTCGTCCCGTGTCCAGATGGGACTCTCCTTTGCATGGAAGACAAGCTTGGCGATCCGGATGTTAGATCTCCTTCTTTGTAACCGACTCTGTGTAAACCCTAGCCCCCTCCGGTGTCTATATAAACCGGAGGGTTTAGTCCTTAGAAGGACAATCATAATCATCATAGGCTAGCTTCTAGGGTTTAGCCTCTACGATCTCACGATAGATCAACTCTTGTAATACTCACATAATCAAGATCAATTAAGCAGGTAGTAGGGTTTTACCTCCATCGAGAGGGCCCGAACCTGGGTAAAACATCGTGTCCCTTGCCTCCTGTTACCATTAGCCTTAGACGCACAGATCGGGACCCCCTACACAAGATCCGCCGGTTTTGACACCGACAATGGCCTCAAGCCATTTCACGGAATCTGGGCTCATCATCGCTTCATCATAGTTCGTAGGTTCGTCATGGTCAAGTAACATGACCTCCAGAACAGGATTACCGTACCACTATGGTGCGGATCTCACTCTGGTTGACCTACGAGGTCTGGTAGTAACTTGATCTGAAGTTACATGATCATCATCATTAGCTTCCTCACTAAAGTGTGTAGGAGTCACAGGAATAGATTTCTGTGATGAACTACTTTCCAATAAGGGAGCAGGTACAGTTACCTCATCAAGTTCTACTTTCCTCCCACTCACTTCTTTCGAGAGAAACTCCTTCGCTAGAAAGGGTCCATTCTTAGCAACGAATGTCTTGCCTTCGGATCTGTGATAGAAGGTGTACCCAACTATCTCCTTTGGGTATTCTATGAAGACACATTTCTCTAATTTGGGTTTGAGCTTATCAGGATGAAACTTTTTCACATAAGCATCGCAACCCCAAACTTTAAGAAACGACAACTTTGGTTTCTTGCCAAACCACAGTTCATATGATGTCGTGTCAACGGATTTAGATGGTTCCCCATTCAACGTGAATGCAGTTGTCTCTAATGCATAACCCCAAAATAATAGTGGTAAATCGGTAAGAGACATCATAGATTGCGCCATATCTAATAAAGTACGGTTACGATGTTCGGACACACCATTACGCTTTGGTGTTTCGGGTGGCGTAAGTTGCGAAACTATTCCACATTGTTTCAAATGAAGACCAAACTTTTAACTCAAATATTCTCCTCCATGATCAGATAGTAGAAACTTTATTTTCTTGTTATGATGATTTTCCACTTCACTTTGAAATTATTTGAACTTTTCAAATGTTTCAGATTTATGTTTCATCAAGTAGATATACCCATATATGCTCAAATCATCTGTGAAGGCCAGAAAATAACGATACCTGCCGCGAGCCTCAACACTCATCGGACTGCATACATCAGTATGTATTATTTCCAACAAGTGTGTTGCTTGCTCCATTGTTCTGGAGAACAGAGTCTTAGTCATCTTGCCCATGAGGCATGGTTCGCAAGAATCAACTGATTCATAATCAAGTGATTCCAAAAGCCCATCAGCATGGATTTTCTTCATGCGCTTTACACCAATATGACCTAAACGGCAGTGCCACAAATAAGTTGCACTATCATTATTAACTTTGCATCTTTTGGCTTCAATATTATGAATATGTGTATCACTACGATCGATATTCAATAAACCATTTACCTTGGGTGTATGACCATTGAAGGTTTTATTCATGTAAATAGAACAACAATTATTCTCTGACCTTAAATGAATAACCGTATTGCAACAAACATGATCAAATCATATTCATGATTAACGCAAACACCAAATAACATTTATTTAGGTTCAACACTAATCCCAAAAGTATAGGGAGTGTGCGATGATCATATCAATCTTGGAACCACTTCCAGCACACATCGTCACTTCACCCTTAACTAGTTTCTGTTCATTCTGCAACTCCCATTTCGAGTTACTACTCTTAGCAACTAAACCAGTATCAAATACCAAGAGGTTTCTATAAATGCTAGTAAAATACACATCAATAATGTATATCAAATATATCTTTGTCCACTTGGCCATTCTTCTTATCCGCCAAGTATCTAGGGCAGTTCCACTTCCAGTGACCATTTCCTTTGTAGTAGAAGCACTCAGTTTCAAGCTTAATTCTAGCTTTGGGTTACTTCACGGGAGTGACAACGTGCTTGTCATTCTTCTTGAAGTTCCCTTTCTATCCCTTTGCCCTTTTCTTGAAACTAGTGATCTTGTTAACAATCAACATTTGATCCTCTTTCTTGATTTCTACCTTCGCTCATTTCAGCATCGCGAAGAGCTCGGGAATTAATTTCGTCATCCCTTGCATATTATAGTTCATCACGAAGTTCTAGTAACTTGGTGATAGTGACTAGAGAACTTTGTCAATTACTATCTTATTTGGAAGATTAACTCCCACTTGATTCAAGCAATTGTCGTACTCAGACAATCTGAGCACATGCTCACTGGTTGAGCTATTCTCCTCCATCTTATAGGCTAAGTACTGTCAGAGATCTCACACCTTTTGACATGGGAATGAGTATGAAATACCAATTTCAACTCTTGGAACATCTTATATGCTCTTTGGCATTCAAAACATTTATGAAGTCCCGGTTCTAAGCCGTAAAGCATGGTGAACTAAACTATCAAGTAGTCATCATACCGAGCTTTGTCAAACGTTCATAACGTCTGCATCTGCTCTTGCAATTGGTCTGTCACCTAGCGGTGCATCAAGGACATAATTCTTCTATGCAGCGATGAGGATAATCCTGAGATCACGGATCCAATCCACATCATTGATACTAACATCTTTCAACTTAGTTTTCTCTAGGAACATATCAAAAATAAAACAGGGAAGCTAAACGCGAGCTATTGATCTACAACATAGATATGCTAACACTACCAGGACTAAGTTCATGATAAATTTAATGTTCAATTAATCATATTACTTAAGAACTACCACTGAGATAGCCATCCCTCTAATCATCTAAGTGATCACGTGATCCATATCAACTAAACCATATCCGATCATCACGTGAGATGGAGTAGTTTTCAATGGTGAACATCACTATGTTGATCATATCTACTATATGATTCACCCTCGACCTTTCGGTCTCAGCGTTCTGAGGCCATATCTGCATATGCTAGGCTCGTCAAGTTTAACCCGAGTATTCTGCGTGTGCAAAACTGGCTTGCACCCGTTGTATGTGAACGTAGAGCTTATCACACCCGATCATCACGTGGTGTCTCAGCACGAAGAACTTTTGCAATGGTGCATACTCAGGGAGAACACTTGTACACTACTAGGGAAAACCTTATACGCAGAAATTTAGCAACAGCGCGGGTCAAAAAAGGGCGCTACTGCTAGATAGCAGTAGCGATTGAGAAAAAACCGCGCTACAGATACAACCTTAGCAGTAGCGCATGTAGTGGCAAAAGCGCTACTACTAATATTCCCATTGGTAGAATGATAGGCTACGCATAGCAGTAGCGGGCTTGGAAGAAGCGCGCTACCGCTAGGGCATAAGTAGTAGCGCGTTTCCTACGAAGAGTGCTACTACTAATGGAAATAAAATAAGATGAAAAACAAATAGAAAAGTAAATGAAAATGAAAGAAATAGAAAAAGGAGAAAGGAAAAAATAAAATGTAAAGCAAAATAAATGAAAAAGCAAAAATACGGAGGAAGGCATAGCAGTAGCGTGTGTTCGTAAGAGGCTCTATAGCTAACGTAGCTGCAACACGTGTCCTAGACCCCCGCTATAGAAACAGAACAGGAAATTAAAAAATGGAAGAATATTACATAGCTACCGCTAAGTTTGACTTAACCAAAAAACCATTCCCCCCCGGCCACCACTTCTCCCCCAAATCCCTCGACCCACCCCGCCGCTATCTCCCCGATTCGCCGTCGCCCCACTTCGCCGCCGTCTCCTGCCGACGTCGACGCCACCAGAGCCGTGCGCCGTCGACGCCACCGGAGCCGCCCCCAACGCCACGGAGCCGCGCGGCCTCATCAATGCCACCGGAGCCACTGTCGACGCCACCGGATCCTCCCTCGCCACAACTGCTTCCCTCGCCATCACCGGAGACGCCCCTGCCTCCCTCGCCACCACTGCCTCCCTCGCCACCACCGGAGCCATCCTCTCTAAGCCCCCACCCCTCCTCTCTCTCTCATGCATAGATTAGCTAATTTAATTAGGTTAATTATCTAGGTTAGGGCAAAAATTTAGTTAGGGCTTTGACAGAGAAGTAGTTAGGTTAACTAGTTTAATTAGGTTAATTATCTAGGTTAGTGCAAAAATTTAGTTAGGGCTTTGACAGAGAACTAACTAGTTTAATTAGGTTAATTATCTAGGTTAATTAGTGCAAAAATTTATTTAGGGCTTTGACAGAGAACTAGCTGTGTTAACTAGTTTAATTAGGTTAATTATCTAGGTAAACTAGATTAACTAACTAGGTTAAATAGGTAGGTTAGTTAGGTTCGTTGGATTAACTAGCTAGGTTAAGTAGGTTGGCTAGGTTAGAGGATAATTTTATTTTAGAGCATTAGGTCAGAAGGGTTAGAGAAATGGAGTTCCTTTGCAATTTAATTGGGTTCTGTCCTAGGCAGAGAAGGGTTAGAGGTAATAATGTGTTTTTGTGTGAGAGAGAGGAATAGCTAGATCAACATAATTTGGGTTCTGTCCTAGGCAGAGAAGTGTTTAGTGAGGTCATTTTGCAAAGGTTTTTTATTTTTGAAAAGACCACTATTTTTCAAGGAAAAGAATTTAGGCAAATTTTATTTTAAAGATGATCCCTTCCTAGACTTTTATTGTTGATTATATTCTTTCATCGAAGTGGTCATGTTATATCTTTTCATTGAAGTTGTTCAATTGTGCCCAAGTGGCTTTGTTGTTTCCAAGGAATGATGCTGAGTGGCCTATGTTTTGCTGGAATGTTGATTCATTATTGTTCCGGCAAATTTTAGGTTCTCGATTTGTCCACTTTTTAGCAAAGGTCATGCCGAAATTTTCCGTGAATTTCGGCATGACTTGTGCTACAAACTAGGACATATCGAGTGCCCGGGATTTGCCGCACCAGGAAGGAGTCAACGTTCTTGCAAAACAATAGGCCTTTTTTATGTCATTATTCATTTTATTAGGTCTAGAATTAATTGACTACATTTAATCATAGGAAACATGGCTAGCAACGATGAAGGACAGGGTTCTGGTGATTGCGACGACGTCTACTGGGCGGCAGATGAATTTTTTAGCCTTGCCGACGATCAACCAATGTTGTTGCTGGGCCCACCGGTGGCATCGGGGACTGAGACCGACACGTAGACCAGTGCTGAGACTGAGACCGGCGCTGAGACTCAGACCGGCATCGAGACCGGCGCTGAGACTAAGACCGGCGCTGCCTCGGGGAGCGGAGCCGGTGTAGAACCGAAAGCAAAGAGGAAACGGCTTCCTAACAAACTCAGGACTACTAGACTGGTGGTCACGGAGGTGGACGACAGCAATTTTGAGCCAAAGGCTCCCGAGGAAGCGTGCTCGTGCTACGGCAATCAAATAGGCTGCATTGTATGGACAACTGCCACCATCAACAAGGTCAAAAAAACCGCCACCATCAACAATGAGAAACTACAGAAGATAGAAAATATGAGGAGCTCCCTCCTAAAGAAGTTTCACCAGATATTCTTGTTCCCGGGCCGGAATGAGAAGGATTATGAAGATCTAGATGAGGAACCGGCAATGAAGAAGATAAACAAACACGCCATGACCAAGTTTAGCGACGTGTTGGCCGCCTAGAAAAATCGAGTGAAAGCAAAGATCATTGACAAGGAATCCTACTCTGAGATTGTAAAGGATAATCTGACAATCACGGAAGAGCAGTTTCAAATACTCAAGGAGGCTTGCGAGGCCGAAGCTACCAAAAAAAAGTCTAAGTACCTGAAGGGGCTTCAAGAGAGGAACATTGGGAGCCACCACCTTGGAAGCCGTTGTTACGGCGGAAAGAGGTCCAAATGGGCCAAGGAGGACGCGGAAGCCACGAGTCTGGGCATCCCAGACCCCTTGGCGGAGTTCACCGTCCCGCAGGAGCGTGACGTCCTCAGGGCCCGGCACCGTTGGGACCCAGTGAAGAAGGTTTACGAGACAAAACCGGTCATTACGGAGTTCATGAGACTGCTGGTAATTTTTGTTTCTGATCAATTCGACTGCACACGTTAGTCATATTTGTAAACGATCCTTGTGCATTTTGCAGAGAGAGAAGCACCGTATTGTGGCCGAAAGCGACTCGCCGTATGAGGCATTGGCGAGGCCCAAGTGGGAAACTCCATTCAACCGGGCGTTGAACATATTGAAACAACAACCGGTGGATACTTGACCGTCGTATGGACGCGTGCACGGTGTCAGAGACGGCGCCACGTGGAAGAAGTACTACCGTGAGATCATGGAGGAGAGAAAGGAAAGATGGAGGTTAACTGAAGAAAACATCGACAAGAAGGTTGAGATTGCGGTTGACAAGAAATCATCTCAGACAGTCGCAACAGCGGTAGCTGCCGCAAAACAGGTGGTTGCAGATTTGTCTACTTCCTTGGTTCCGGCCGTTTTCACTTGGACAAGGCAAAATCCAGAAAAAAATGCACAGGACTTTCCCCTTGCTGACTTCTTGGGGAGCAGCTCGACTAGCGTTGCACTAGCACCTGCTCCCGCATCGGCTCCCGCACCTGCTCCCGCACCGGCTCCCGCACCGGTTCCGCACCTGCTCCCGCACCGGATGTGCTCAGCGGTGCTTCATCTTTGGCTGAGCTTGACGCCCTCACGGTATCTGTCACACCGCCCCCCTTCAATATAAATGTATAATCTCCCGTTTTTGTTGCCTTTCGGATGTCTCACATCGCAGACTTTTCTTTGCAGGCCGACGAAACCCCGTGCATCATATTGTACACCATCGGCGACCAGAAGGTGGACGTGGGGAAGCCGACGATAATGGAGCCGAAGGAACCATTATTCCACAGCCGGCCGATCCCCCCGAACGTCTTCAAGGTTTCCGTGGCCACTATCAAACCGGGCCACGAGAATTTGCCTCCTCTAATACTAGTGGGGGATGACGACGAGACCCCATGGCGGCTTGGTGATTGTTGCAATGGGTGGGTCCTGTTGTGGCCAAAGAGTCTGCTTCGTCTGGAGGCGGCCGGGAGCACACCCACGAGCATGCAGCCTCAGCAAGGTATGAACATCAATACCCCACCTACCCAATTAGCGTCGGGTGTCGGGTTGGGTGATAGCGGACGGGGTAAGGAGGAGGCTCCATTAGTCACTGATGATGTCGCCATGGATGAGGATGAGGATGACGATGGCGCTGAACAATATGTCTATATTGGCGCCTCCTCAGGGTTTGAGCGTCATGAGTCGGTGCCTGAATTGTCGTCTCAACGTATTATGGACGACCTTCCGGAAGTAAAGAAGTCTAGGAAGAGAGCAAGGAAAGGCAAAAAAGCTGATTCTATGATCCAGCCGCCTCAGCAGCCTCGGCTTCAGGACCGTATAGATATCCCCAATGCGGATAAATGGCATATCCCCGGTCAACCAATCCTACCTACAACAGCGCTACGGGCCAGATTCGGCGATCTAAGGATACTTCATGATGATGTGCCGTGGGTAGAGAAAGGCCTCATCGCCTCAAAAGATCTAGGATACCCACTCTACGTGGTTAACGTTCCGCGGCAAATGTCGTACGTCGACAGCTTCCCTGCGGATAAGTTCTTCCTCCGATTTGATTACATATTCGACATGTTTTATGTTTGTCCGCCTTTATGCCTTGCACATGAACTACATCATCAGGGTTGAGCAGATATCTCATATCTGTGCCGTTGACTCGTACTACATGCACGAGGGCTTCTTGGGAGTCTGCGCAAAGCACGGTGAATACGCGAGGGATTACATCGTCAGTTTCATGCTCACCAATAAGGACAAGGAGGCGATTCTCGTGCCTTATCATCCCATGTAAGTCATCCGCGCAGCTATCCTTCCTTCAATTTCAATCATTCATTTGCACGGTGGAGGCTAATTAATTTGAGGTGTACTTATTTTGCGCAGCGGCGGGCGCGCCGTCCTCATCATCCTCTACCCCCGATTCTCCCACGCTCTTTACTTGGACTCGTCGAAGAACATTCACAAGAAGGATTACACCCACATCAAGGATGTTCTCGACAGTGCTATGTTTTACTACCAAGCAAGGGGTGGAGAGGTCAGGGACAAGAAGAGAAGGGGCGGCAAGGTCGCCTTCAGCCATAAGACCGACTTCTGCTGCATCCAGCAACCGAACGATTCTCTTAATGATGGATTCTATGTCCTACACCACATGCTGGAGTACAGACGGGATCACCAGAACCTTCGCATGTCACCTAGATCCGGCGATGCCCATATTCTGCAATGGGCAAAGGACATAGGAGATATCGAGGATCATCAACTTCGAGCTGAGTTCTATAACATCCAGCGCGAACTTGCCCAAATTATCATGAAGGAGGTCGTCAGAAAAACAGGGATGTTCTACGGAGAAGGACAAATGTCGCGGGAAGACATCCGAACATGGATAGCCTCTCAGCGTCTCGACATGAAGCCTTTCACTAAGCTCGAGGACTATCTCCCTGACATGGATGGATGGCACGACATGGTGGAGTGATTGTCGATATATGACAATGTGTTCGTTTAGTCCATACTTTCTGTATGACAAAACTTTGAGTTATGCACGGCGAAACTTTATTTGTGATGTAATTAAACCATCCTCCTCCTTGACTAGCGAAAATCACTCTAGTTAGGGCATTTTGGGTACGACGAACTTTGTTATTTATGCTTATGATATGTTGTTTCTATTTTTGCCAAGTCTGTCTCTTTCTGTTGCTCAACTATATATGTTGCATATCATCGACTCATGTGACGATGCAGGTGCATAGATCATAGATGGCGAAGAAGTGCTACGCCAGGAGTATATATACGACGAGTGGCCGGAGTGTCAGGCCCAGGTGTACCGGTTTCCGGTTTTCGAGCGACAGGCAGTAGTTAGTTTAGGTTCACGCTAATGCGAGAGAGGGATACGAACTCATGTACTCAAAGTGATAGCTCTTATCGCGTATATCATTGTTTAGATGGATGAGGATGTATTTGCAAGTAATCGAGACTTGTATCGTTATTTTTGAGATGATGACGAGAGACCACTTTGCGTTGGATGATGATTATGATGATGACGTGATTTGATGAGACTAATTGTATGTATATGCTATGATTACATTTGTATGTGTATGATATGCTAAAGATTATTGTATAAAGCCTATTCAAATACAAAACAAATACAAAACAAATATGTAGGAAAAAACTAATAAAACTATTAGTAGCGAGGGGGGAAAATTTAGCAGTAGCGCCGCCTTACCAGTAGCGCTTCCCTGTAAACAGCGCTGCAGATAATATCAGCAGCGCCCTGTTCTAAAGAGCGCTACAGCTATTCATGTATAGCAGTAGCGTGGGACAACAGGCGCTACTGCTATATCTTAGCTGTAGCGCCTTATTAGTAGCGCCGGTTCCCGCACTACTGAGAGGCCCAAAACCCGTGCTGCTGCTAGGCTTTTCCCTAGTAGTGGTACCTTGAAATTCAGTGAGAGATCATCTTATAATACTACCGTCGAACTATGCAAAATAAGATGCATAAAGGATAAACTTCACATGAAATCAATATAAGTGATATGATATGGCCATCATCATCTTGTGCCTTTGATCTCCATCTCCAAAGCACCGTCATGATCACCATCGTCACCGGAGCGACACCTTGATCTCCATCGTAGCATTGTTGTCGTCTCGCCAACTATTGCTTCTACGACTATCGCTACCGCTTAGTGATAAAGTAAAGCAATTACATGGCGATTGCATTTCATGCAATAAAGCGACAACCATATGGCTCCTGCCAGTTGCCGATAACACCGTTACAAAACATGATCATCTCATACAATAAAATTTAGCATCATGTCTTGACCATATCACATCACAACATGCCCAGCAAAAAGAAGTTAGAAGTCCTCTACTTTGTTGTTGCAAGTTTTACGTGGCTGCTACGGGCTGAGCAAGAACCATTCTTACCTACGCATCGAAACCACAAAGATATTTCGTCAAGTATGTGATGTTTTAACCTTCACAAGGACCGGGCGTAGCCACACTCGATTCAACTAAACTTGGAGAAACTGACACCCGCCAGCCACCTGTGTGCGAAACACGTCGGTAGAACCAGTCTCGCGTAAGCGTACGCGTAATGTCGGTCCGGGCCGCTTCATCCAACAATATCGTCGAATCAAAGTATGACATGCTTGTAAGCAGTATGATTAGTATCGCCCACAACTCACTTGTGTTCTACTCGTGCATATAACATCTACGTATAAACCTGGCTCGGACGCCACTGTTGGGGAACGTAGCAATTTCAAAAAAATTCCTACGCACCCGCAAGATCATGGTGATGCATAGAAATGAGAGGGGAGAGTGTTGTCCACATACCCTCGTCGACCGAAAGCGAAAGCGTTATGACAACGCGGTTGATGTAGTCGTATGTCTTCATGATCGACCGATCCTAGTACCGAACGTACGGCACCTCCGCGATCTACACACGTTCAGCTCGGTGACGTCCCACGAACTCACAATCTAGTAGAGCATCGAGGGAGAGCTTCGTCAGCACGACGTCGTGATGACGGTGATGATGAAGTTACAGGCACAGGGCTTCGCCTAAGCACTACGACGATATGAATGAGGTGGATTATGGTGGAGGGGGCACCGCACACGGCTTGGAACAATCAACTTGTGTGTCTATGGGGTGCCCCCCTCCCCCATATATAAAGGAGTGGAGGAGGGGGAGGGCCAGCCCTCTACTATGGCGCGCCCTGGGGAGTCCTACTCCCACCGGGACTAGGATTCCCCCCTTCCAAGTAGTAGGAGTAGGAGAGAAGGAAGGAGGGGGCGCTGCCCCTCCCCTTAGTCCAATTCGGACTAGGACTTGGGGGGCGCGGCCTGCCCTATGCAGCCCCTCTCTCTCTCCCCTAAATCCCAATAAGGGCCATATACTCCCCGACTAATTCCTTTAACTCTCTGGTAGTCCAATAAATACCCGAACCACTCAGAACCTTTCCGATGTCCGAATATAGCCTTCCAATATATCGATCTTTACTCTCAAACATTTAGAGACTCCTCGGCATTTCCCTGATCTCATCCGGGATTCCGAACAACCTTCGGTACATCAAAACACATAAACTCATAATACCGATCGTCACCGAATGTTAAGCGTGCGGACCGTACGGGTTCGAGAACAATGTAGACATGACCGAGACTCATCTCGACAATAGTCCATAATTATACATTAATTCACATCAAACTCAAAGAGTTGGTTCACAGATACTCCCTCCGGTCCTTTTTACTCTGCATATTAGGTTTGTCTGAAGTCAATCTCATCCAACTTTGACCAAATTTATATAAAAATTTATTGACATTTACATAACAACACCGATATCACTAGATTCATCTTGGAATATATTTTCATATTATATTTATTAGATATTATAGATGCTAATAATTTCGGATATAAATTTGGTCAAACTTAGCTAAGTTTGACTTTCGCCAAATCCAATGTGCAGAGTAAAAAGGACCGGAGGGAGTACATTCATATTAATAGCTGGCAAAATTGGCACATACTTCTAACATGCGTGAATGTGTAATTTTTTTGCTGGAAGCATGAATGTGTAGTGACGTCGTACTTTCGGAGTGGCTACAGGGAGTGTGTATGTGTGCTAGGGGTTATGGGATGGAGAGAGATCAAAAGAGAGAGAAAGACCCTCCATTTCTATCTAGTCATTAGATTGACAAAGGATACATGTGCTACAAAATCTTAGCAGTATAGAGACGTACAAATCCTAGGCGGGCTAGTTTGGCCTAGTGGGTTTTAGTGATATGACGTGCTACAATCACGTCCAGTCTTCGTGTGTGGTAGCAGTATTGTGGGTACAGTAAGTTTTCTTGAAGAAGTGGATTCAGCGAAGTCATGATGGTTCCATCGTCCGAGCAACTTACAGTGGGAAAGGTTGGGCCTGCGATTTGATAGCTCATTAGTCATTTATTACTACGGCGCTACGACCGGGGTGACTCTCCCCTGCAGTACTGTGTGGTGCACTATATTTTTGTGCATGGCAAGTGGACAAGGATGGTCGACGTCCCACATGTCACCGAATGAAAGTATTCTTTACGATATCAAGGACGAGCAAGGAGTATTCATTGCTTATTTTTTATGAAATCTATTGTCTCCACTATTACAACGGAGGAGTGTGAAACACGGTAGCCCAGTGACACTACTATGGAAAACCTTGTACACAGAACCTTAGTAGTAGCGCTAGATAAAACGAGGTGCTACTGCTACTTAGCAGTAGCGCGTGTGCACACTCGGCGCTACTGCTATAGACATAGCAGTAGCGCGGCAAGGACAAAGAGCGCTACTACTAAAATTGCCCCACCGTTGCCGGCAAGCTAAGTGTAGTAGTAGCGCTTTCCCCTGAAACGCGCTATTGCTAGGTAGTTTAGCAGTAGCGCTTTCCCTAACACGCGCTACTACTAAACCCATCCTATCTTCTCCAATGGTCGCCCCTCACTCTCCCCCTCTCCCACTCCCCTCTCACTCTCCCACGCACCCCATCGTCCGCCGCCGATGTTCGGTCCTCCCCAACCACCGTCGTCGCCCGCCGCCGCCGATGCTCCTGCTCCTCCTCCACCGAGGTAGTTCCTCCATCTCTCCTCCTTCCACCTCCCTCCCCTCCTCGTCCCTCTCTTGATCCCTCCCTCTCTCTCCCTCCTCACTCCCGCCTCCTTCCTCCTACCTCCCTCCCTGCCTCGTCCGTCCTCGCCTCCCTGCCTCATCCGTCCTCCTCCTCCCTTCCACCCTCACTCACCCCTCCCTTGTTTCCTACTCCCTCCACCTCCCTCTGTTTTTGAAATTTTAAGAATAGAAATTTTTAGGTATTAAATTTAGTAATAGAAGTTTGTAGTAAGAAAATTTAGGGTAGAACTAGGGTAATAGAAATTTTACTAAGTGTTCAATAGAGTAGAACACTTACATTTCATTGTTTTTAGTAAGTGTTTAATAGAAATAGTTTATTTAGTAAGTGGTTAATAGAACTGGTTTATTTAGTAAGTGGTTAATAGAACTAGTTTATTTAGTACGTGGTTAATAGAACTAGTTTATTTAGTAAGTGGTTAATAGAACTAGTTTAGAGAGAGAGAGAGACCTATATTGGCAAATTTAGTTATGTTAGGATTATATATAAGATATTTTGCAATGTTTTTGTTCGTAATTTCAACCATTGAAATGCAATGACCATCAAGTTTGAATGCTCATATGAGGTAGATATAAACATGTATTCTAGTGTTGCTCAAATAGGATATGTGCTTGCCCAAGTGGCCATGTTTGCAGGGAACACCCCGAGTGGCCTATGTTTTGCCGGAGTGTTGATTAATTTCTGTTCCGGCAAATTTCAGGCGCTCAATATGTCCTTTTTTAAGCAAAGCTCATACCAGATTTTTCTGTGAATTTTGGCATGGCTTGTGCTATAATATAGGAAATATCGGGTGCATTGGAAATGCCGGAAAGAGCATTAAACGACATTTGGGGTTGACTTTAAGTCTGTTGAGGCTCCATATATGAAAGTCAAAAACAATGAGGTTGTGTCCACCATATATGAGAGAAGAAGAATGCCGACTGCTGTCATGGGGGTCGTTCTTCCTCTTATTTCTCGTGATAGAACTTTGGTAATGCACGGGAAGGAAGAGAGGAACGACCATCACCGACGGTCGCAAATGTCAGAGAGGAATCAGTGAGGGAGAGTCTCCACCATATATGAGAGGACAAAGAATCCCGACTGTTGTTGTGGGGTAGCTTCTTCTTCATTCCAAGGTGCTTCACATTTTGGTGTAATGCACTTTGGAATGAAAGGACTAGCTACCATCACCAATGGTCGCAAATGTCAGAGATGAAGAATCCCGACTGTTGTCATGGGGGTGGCTTCTCCTTCGTTCTCGTGTGCTAGAAAATTTGGTGTAATGCACTTGGGAACGAAGGGAGGAGCTACCATCACCGACGATCGAATATATACACCACGTGAGCTGAGAGTTTTCAAGAAAATACTCGACAGACTGATAGTCAACCCGTGATGAATAATAATGATCTAATTTAGTTTTTGTGGTACATGTATTTTATTTTAGAAGTTTAATCTTTGAATTATGAACATAGGAAATGTCTGACGATGATGATAGGATCCTGGAGTGCGACTACTGCGGTGATGACCGGGGTCTGTGCGACAACCCTCACTTGGTAGACAGTCGGCGCTTCAGTATTAAGCTCGACGAGACCTTCAATGTTGAAACGGTATGCAAAGACAACAAGTATTTTTTCGAAATTAAGCATGACTTCTGCTTCTTCTACTAGTAATTTCCGTCTTTTACAATTCAACTAGCTTATCCCATGGCATGCAAGATGATATGTCTTGGAGAAGCTGAATTTCGAAGATCATGAGAATATGGAGACAAAGATAATTCACCTCAGGACCCATCATGGTTATGCTTTTCCCGTAAAGCTATACAATGTGGAGACCGTAACCCATTTTGGTTGCTCGAATTGGGAAGCACTATGCAAGGCGTATGGTTTCAGGAGGGTATGCATGTCACATTCGGTCTTGGTGATCCTAAAGATGACATCGACGAAGAGAATATCAACATTTGGGTCCTTGTTGATACGCTTCCACTTCTACCTCTATGTGAGTTTCTCAAACATATTTATTAAGTAATTTATATTGTTTATTTCAAAATAGTTGACAACTTATTTCTATTGACAGCTTATTTTCATTCTTTCAAAAATGAACGGAAGATGGTAGAAAGAACCTACTACACTGATGGTCCGCCTAGGCTTCACCGTTGTTCATACCGGATTTCTAAAACTAATGAAGACATGACAATCAAAGATTGGAAAAAATGTATGAAAAATCATAGGGAGTTACCTGGAAGCAACATTGTGCGAAGCGCGAGAATTGGAGATAGGATAATCTCCATTCTCCATGATGGAATGTCAGGGGCTATCTTTTTAATGCTATTTTACCTTAGAGAGGGTATAGTAGGGTTTGTTAGATGACTATGATGATGATGAGTATGACTTGTTATTATGATAACGAGTAGAAGATGTATGATGATGAGTATGACTTTTTATTATTAATGAGTAGAAGTTGTTAGATGACTATGATGATGATGAGTAAGACCTGTTATTATGACAACGATGATGAGTTATTATTACGAGGATGCATGATGCTAAGTTGTTATATGAGCATGATGACTTATTATATATATATATATATATATATATCAGTGGGTGAAATGAACATGGATTAGATTCAAGTGGAGGCAACATGGTGTAGATCGAAAGTACTACTAATCCAAACTAAAGTGATCAAGTCTGGATTAGTAGTACCTACGATGTGCACCATGTTGCCTACACTTCAATCTAATCCACGTTCATTTCACCCACTGATATATATAATAACTCATAATGGTCATAAAATCATATGATCTGTATAAAACCTATACAAATACAGTGCCAATAAGCTGCAAAAAAATACAGGAAAATTTAGCACTAGCACTGTTCATAAGAAACGCTACTACTATTTACGGTTATCAGTAGCGCTGTTTATAGGAAGCGTTACTGATAAGTAGGTATAGCGGTAGCGCGGGAAAACCAACGTTACTGCTACAAGTTAGCTGTAGCGCCCTAGTGGAAGCGCTGGTACCCGTGCTACTGCTAGCTCTATTTCCAGCGCTACTGCTAGGGTTATCCCTAGTAGTGTGTGCAGCCGCCCCACGCCGCCTACTCGCCACCACTCGCTGCTGCCCGCCCGCGCGGGCTGCCCTGTTCTGACACGCCCGTCGTGTACGCCTCCCAGCCGAGGTCGCCCCGCTGGCCGCTGGCGCTCCGTCGCCCGCGCACCCTGCCTCCCCGCGGCTCCCCCCTGCACATGCCCCTCTCTCCGCTGGTCGCCGCTACTCCCCCCTGGCGCCCCGCCGGCCACGCGCCCAGCTCCCCTCGCCCGTGCCCATTTGGGCGGGCGCTCATGCCCACCCCGTTAACCCGCCCCCGGTAAGACACCCACTGACCAGTGGGGTCCGCCCACTTCCATGTTTAGAAAAAAGATATATAAAAAATAAAAATAAAATAAAAAATATTAGTTAATTAATTAATTTATTTAATTAACTTAACTTAAATAACCTTATTAGTTACCTAATTAACTAGTTAACTAGTTGTAGTCAATGACAGGGGCCCCACCCCCTGTTGACCAATCAAACTTTGACTAGTCAACTGGGCCCCCCTGCCCACCTATCAGTCACTGTGTACACTTTGTGTACACTGTGCTGGGTCCACCTAGCATTTTAGCATTATTTTCGGATTAAAAAATAAATCCAGAAATTCATTTAAACTTTGAAAATTAATATAAAATAAACCGTAGCTCGGATGAAAAAGTTTTATACAAGAAAGTTGCTCATAAAAATATGATGAATCTAAATACGCCTTCCGTTCGTCTGTCACACGTCCCTAGCATAGCGAACATGGAAACGTCCCCCTCCGGTTCGTTTGCTCAAAAATGCCAAACACCCGAAAAATTTCCCAGATGTTATCCCCCTTCGTCAGTATCGCACATCACTGCATTAGAACACCCCTAGCTCTGCCTGTAGTCATGCCATGCATCTATGTCCTTTGTATTTACTGTTTCTTCCTCCTCGTCTTCTCCGGTAGACCCCGAGACCACTGTTGAAACCCATGTGATCGACTACGTCACCGACGACCCTCGTTCCCTTTCAGCAGAGCTTCCAGGCAAGCAAACCCTCCCCCCTTGATCATTCCGATATCGCCCAGTTCATTCTCTCTCATGCTTGCATTAGATTTTGCTACTATAATTGATTGCTCCTATCTGATGCATAGCCTGCTTTTGTAACCTGGTGTTGTACCTTACATGCTTATCCTAAACTACCTAGTATAGATTGGTTAGTGATCCATCAGTGACCCTCACCTTGACCCAGTTGCCCCGGCTTCTTGACCAATGACTCGATCAACGCAATCGATGCCCAGATCCTGACACTTCACACCTCACTACCTTTGGTTGTATGACTCTGCAGAGCTACTATCGAGTGCCGAGGGTGATACCTCGTAACGCACTCCTGATGATAACTATGTAGTGTAGCTAGTCGGTCGTGGTCTATCGAGGGTGATTCCACCTTCACCACTCCTGATGACGACTCTGCCGTGCAACACCTCAAGTGTGAACCTCGAGGGTGATTCCTCATATGTTCACCTTTATGGTTACATTAAGCGGAACTCATCGAGGGTGATTCCTCAGGTTTCCCCCCCCCCTTGATGTTTCGAACACACGGTTACCTTGACTTCATTTCAGACCCTTGTTAAAGTTGGGCGGGCCTAGTGAGCACCGCGAGAGATACCTTTGTGAAAGTCGGGCGGGCCTGGAGAGCACTCGCGAGATTTTACGATGGCGGCTGGTTGTTAAGCGGTATCACCCAAGAGGTGGTGGTAGCTCCGGACTTATCCCGACAGTCGTTACCCTTAATTTTTAATGCACTAACAGGTTTGGGTATTTGTTCTGAGTTAGCCACTAGCCTATACACACTAACCACCACGCGGGAATAGATATGCGCACTCGGCGTTGTAGTATCAGCCGAAGCTTTGTCAGACATCTAGTTCAGCATTGTGGCATGACCTGGTCGGCACCCTACAGGAGGTGGCCTGGATCACCCTGCGCGCAATGACCCGGAGTGCAACGGGCGATGGGCCCAAGACCCCGGAGTGCTTAGGATGTAGACCGGCGAGGACCTCTCTGCTGAGCCTAGGTAGGGCTGCGACATGTTGATTTTTCGAGGACGCGCATTGACCTAGGAAAGTGTGCCTGGCCAGAGTAATCAAGCATGTTGGTAAATGTGGTGCACCCCTGGAGGGAAGTTTATCTATTCGAATAGTCGTGTCCACTGCAATGGACGCTCGGAATGGTATCCTGATCTATTACAACTAGAAATGGATACTTGAGACATGTGATGGATATGTGGGCTCCATGATTGCTTTCTCGCAGGGAGTCAAGGAAGGATTTGTGTTCGTTAATTCTACAACATTATTGTTAATTATAAAATGCTATTTTATACTCTTCTGAATGCTACAAGATGCTTGAAGATGCTAGTCTTTGAGAGGCTAGACTTTCCCTTCTCCTCTGGCATTCTGCAGTTCATTCCATAGATACAACTCATTCCTTTGATACCGATGCATACTTAGAATAGTCTGATGTAAGTCTTGCGAGTAATTTGGATGAGTACTCGCGGTTGGTTTGCTACCTCTTTTCCCCTATACCCGGTTCCTGCTATCAGAAGGTGGATCCCAAGAGCCGGATGTCACCCCCGTCGTCTACTACTACTACCCCGACGGAGCCTACTACTACATGGAGACTGCCACGACCAGGGGTAGTTAGGAGGTCCCAGGCAGGAGGCCTTGCCTCTTCGATTGTGCTACTTTTGTGCTAGCCTTCTTAAGGCATCCTTGTTTAACTTATGTCTGTACTCAGATATTGTTGCTTCCGCTGACTCGCTTGTGTATCGAGCTTATGTATTCGAGCCCTCGAGGCCCCTGGCTTGTAGTACGAAGCTTGTATGACTTTAATTTGTGTCTAGAGTTGTGCTGTGATATCTTCCTGTGAGTCCCTGATACGTCTCCAATGTATTTATAGTTTTTGATTGTTCCATGATATTATATTATCTGTTTTGGATGTTTAATGGGCTTTAATATGCTCTTTTATATTATTTTTGGGACTAACCTATTAACCGGAGGCCTAGTGCCAATTTCTGTTTTTTTTGTGCCTATTTTAGAGTTTCGCAGAAAAGGAATACCAAACGGAGTCCAAACGGAGTGAAACCTTCATGATGATCTTTCTTGGACCGAAAGCAATCCAGAATACTTGGATTTGAAGTCTGGAACGCCACGAGGAAGCCACAAGGCAGGAAGGTGCGCCCCCACCCTCGTGGGCCCCTCGTAGCTCCACTAACGTACTTCTTTCGCCTATATATACTCTTATACCCTAGAAACATCAGGGGGAGCCACGAAACCACTTTTCCACCGCCGCAACCTTCTGTACCCGTGAGATCCCATCTTGTGGCCTTTTCCGGCGATCTGCAGGAGAGGCAATCAATCACGAAGGGCTTCTACATCAGCACCATTGCCTCTCTGATAAAGCGTGAGTAGTTTACCCAGACCTTCGGCTCCATATATAGTTATTAGCTAGATGCCTGCTTATCTCTCTTTGATCCTCAATACAAAGTTCTCCTCGACGTTCTTGGAGATATTCGATGTGATACTCTTTTGCGGTGTGTATGCGAAGATCCGATGAATTGTGGATTTATGAGCAAGATTATCTATGAATATTATTTGGTTCTTCTTTGAATTCTTATATGCATGATTTGATATCTTTGCAAGTCTCTTCGAATTATCGGTTTAGTTTGGCCTACTAGATTGATCTTTCTTGCAATGGGAGAAGTGCTTAGCTTTGGTTCAACCTTGCAGTGTCCTTTCCCAGTGATAGTAGGGGAAGCACGACACGTATTGTATTGTTGCCATCGAGGATAAAAAGATGGGGTTTATATCATATTGCTTAAGTTTATCCCTCTACATCATGTCATCTTGCTTAATGCGTTACTCCGTTCTTATGAACTTAATACTCTAGATGCATGTTGGATAGCGGTAGATGTGTGGAGTAATAGTAGTAGATGCAGAATCGTTTTGGTCTATTTGACATGGACGTGATGCCTATATTCATGATCATTGCCTTAGATATCTTCATAATTATGCGCTTTTCTATTAATTGCTCGGCAGTAATTTGTTCACCCACCGTAATACATGCTATCTTGAGAGAAGCCACTAGTGAAACCTATGGCCCCCGGGTCTCTTTCTTATTATATTACATCTCTTTTATTTACATCACATCTCGTTTACTGTTTTGCAATCTTTACTTTCCAATCTATACAACAAAAATACTAAAAATATTTATTTATTAGATCTCACTTTTGTGAGTGATCGTAAAGGGATTGATAACCCCTTTATCGCATTGGTTGCAAGGTTCTTGATTGTTTGTGCAGGTACTAGGTGACTTGTGTGTTGTCTCCTACTGGATTGATACCTTGGTTCTCAAAAACTGAGGGAAATACTTACGCTACTTTGCTGCATCACCCTTTCCTCTTCAAGGGAAAACCAACGCAATCTCAAGAGGTAGCAAGAAGGATTTCTGGTGCCGTTGCCGGGGAGATCTATGCCAAGTCAAGACATACCAAGTACCCATCATAAACTCTTCTCCCTCGCATTACATTATTTGACATTCGCCTTCCTCTCCCCCACTTCTAAAACAATTTTCAAAACCTTTGCTTTTTCTTCGCCCCTCTTCTGTTCGTCTCTTTTCTCTTGCTTCTTGTGTGCTTGTGTGTTGGATTGATTGTTTGTCACGATGGCACAAGATAATACTAAATTGTGTGACTTTTCCAATACCAACAACAATGATTTTATTAGCACTCCAATTGCTCCTACTACCAATGTTGAATCTTTTGAAATTAATACCGCTTTGTTGAATCTTGTTATGAAAGATCAATTTTCTGGCCTTCCTAGCGAAGATGCCGCTACCCATCTTAACAACTTTGATGATTTGTGTTATATGCAAAAGAAGAAAGATGTGGAAAATGATATTGTTAAATTGAAGCTATTTCCGTTTTCGCTTAGAGATCATGCTAAAACTTGCTTCTTTGCCTAAAAATAGTATTGATTCATGGAATAAGTGCAAAGATGCTTTTATCTCTAAGTATTTTCCTCCCGCTAAGATCATCTCTCTTAGGAATGATATTATTAATTTTAAGCAACTTGATCATGAGCATGTTGCACAAGCTTGGGAGAGGATAAAATTAACGATACGTAATTGCCCTACACATGGTTTGAATTTATGGATGATTATACAAAACATTTATGCCGGATTGAATTTTGCTTCTAGAAACCTTTTAGATTCGGCCGCGGGAGGCACTTTTATGGAAATCACTTTAGGAGAAGCTACTAAACTCCTAGACAATATTATGGTTAATTATTCTCAATGGCACACCGAAAGATCCACTAGTAAAAAAGTTCATGCGATTGAAGAGATTAATGTTTTGAGTGGAAACATGGATGAACTTATGAAATTGTTTGCTAATAAAAGTGTTTCTTATGATCCTAATGATATGCCTTTGTCCACTTTAATTGAGAATAATAATGAATCTATGGATGTGAATTTTGTTGGTAGGAACAATTTTGGTAACAACGCGTATAGAGGAAACTTTAATTCTAGGCCGTTTCCTAGTAATTCCTCTAATAATTATGGTAATTTATATAAAAAATCTTATGGAAATTATAATAAGATGCCCTCTGATTTTGAGACTAGTGTTAAAGAATTTATGAATTCGCAAAAGAATTTCAATGCTTTGATTGAAGAAAAATTGCTTAAGATTGATGAGTTCGCTGGGAACATGGATAGAATTTCTGTTGATGTTGATTCTTTGAAACTTAGATCTATTCCACCTAAGCATGACATCAATGAGTCTCTCAAAGCCATGAGAATTTCCATTAATGAGTGCAAAGAAAGAACCGCTATGATGCATGCTAAAAAAGATTGCTTTGTGAAAGCGTGTTCTTCTAGTTTTCATGATAATAATGATGAAGATCTAAAAGTGATTGATGTGACTCTGATGACCTACAAGTATAGGGGATCTATCATAGTCCTTTCGATAAGTAAGAGTGTCTAACCCAACGAGAAGCAGAAGGAAATGACAAGCGGTTTTCAGTAAGTCTACAAGCACTGAAATTATCGGTAACAGATAGTTTTGTGATAAGGTAATTTGTAACGGGTAACAAGTAATAAAAGTAATTAAGGTGCAGCAAGATGGCCCAATCCTTTTTGTAGCAAAGGACAAGCCTGGACAAACTCTTATATAATGGAAAACGCTCCCGAGGACACATGGGAATTATTGTCAAGCTAGTTTTCATCACGCTCATATGATTTGCGTTCGTTACTTTGATAATTTGATATGTGGGTGGACCGGTGCTTGGGTACTGCCCTTCCTTGGACAAGCATCCCACTTATGATTAACCCCTATTGCAAGCATCCGCAACTACAAAAGAAGTATCAAGGTAAACCTAACCATAGCATGAAACATATGGATCCAAATCAGCCCCTTACGAAGCAACGCATAAACTAGGGTTTAAGCTTTTGTCACTCTAGCAACCCATCATCTACTTATTACTTCCCAATGCCTTCCTATAGGCCCAAACAATGGTGAAGTGTCATGTAGTTGACGTTCACATAACACCACTAGAGGAAAGACAACATACATCTCATCAAAATATCGAACGAATACCAAATTCACATGACTACTTATAGCAAGACTTCTCCCGTGTCCTCAGGAACAAACATACCTACTCACAAATCATATTCATGTTCATAATCAGACGGGTATTAATATGCATAAAGGATCTGAACATATGATCTTCCACCAAATAAACCAATTGGCATCAACTACAAGATGTAATCAACACTACTAGCAACCCACAGGTACCAATCTGAGGTTTTGAGACAAAGATTGGATACAAGAGATGAACTAGGGTTTGAGAGGAGATGGTGCTGGTGAAGATGTTGATGGAGATTGACCCCCTCCCGATGAGAGGATCAATGGTGATGACGATGGTGATGATTTCCCCCTCCCGGAGGATGTTTCCCCAGCAGAACAGCTTCGCCGGAGCCCTAGATTGGTTTCGCCAGGTTCCACCTCGTGGCGGTGGTGCTTCGTCCCGAAAGCTCGCTTCTGATTTTTTCCAGGGAGAAATACTTCATATAGCCAAAGATGGGCACCAGAGACCTGCCAGGGGCCCAGGGGGTAGGGAGCGCCCCCCACCCTCGTGGACGGTGGGTGAGCCCTCTCTGGTGCTTTCTTCGCCCAATATTTTTTATATATTCCAAAACTGGATTTCGTGGAGTTTCAGGACTTTTGGAGTTGTGCAAAATAGGTCTCTAATATTTGCTCCTTTTCCAGTCCAGAATTCCAGCTGCCGGCATTCTCCCTCTTCATGTAAACCTTGTAAAATAAGAGAGAAAAGGCATAAGTATTGTGACATAATGTGTAATAACAGCTAGTAATGCAATAAATATCAATATGAAAGCATGATGCAAAATGGTCATATCAACTCCCCCAAACATAGACCTCAGTTGTCTTCAAGCGGAAGCCGATAACGAAAAATATGTCCACATGTTTAGAGATAGAGGTGTCGATAATATAAAATACAGACATGAGGGCATCATGATCATTCTTAAAGCAGCAACATATATATATTGCCATATGATTTCTTATTGCTAAAGTAACAATCTATTCACAATGTAAAGTATGAATCGGAAACTTCACTGAAAACTAACAAACTATAATCTCGGAAAGAGTCAATATAAGAGCTTTTCAGCAAGTTCACATACTCAACTATCTTTTAGTCTTTCACAATTGCTAACACTCACGCAATACTTATGGGTATGAAGTTTTAATCGGACACAGAGAAAGATAGGGGCTTATAGTGTTGCCTCCCAACCTTTTACCTCAAGGGTAAGTCAGCAATAATAGTTTATGATAACTTACATCCAATTGGATATATATATCAGGATCTTTCCAACACATTGTGCTTGCCAAAGGATAAAATGTAAAAAGGAAAGGTGAAGATCACCATGACTCTTTTATAAGGTATAAGACAAGAATAAAAGATAGGCCATTCGCAGAGGGAAGCAGAGGTTGTCATGTGCTCTTATGGTTGGATGCACGAAATCTTAATGCAAAAGAACATCACTTTATATTGCCACTTGTGATATGGACCTTTATTATGCAGTCAGTCGCTTTTATTGCTTCCATATCACAAGATCGTATAAAGCTTATTTTCTCCACACTAATAAATCATACATATTTAGAGAGAAATTTTAATTGCATGCAACAATGACAACTTACTTGAAGGATCTTACTCAATCCATAGGTAGATATGGTGGACTCTCATGGCAAAACCGGGTTTAAGGATATTTGGAAGCACAAGTAGCATCTCTACTTGGTGCAAAGGATTTGGCTAGCATGATGGGGAAAGGCAAGCTCAACATGTTGGATGATCCATGACAATATACTTTATTTCGGATATAAGAAAACATAACCCATTACGTTATCTTCCTTGTCCAACATCAACTTTTTAGCATGTCATATTTTAATGAGTGCTCACAATCATAAAAGATGTCCAAGATAGTGTATTTATATGTGAAAACCTCTCTTTCTTTATCACTTTCTATTAATAGCAACGATGACCAAAACTATGTTTGTCAATTCTCAACAACTTTTATTCATCATACTCTTTTATATGTGAAGTCATTACTCTCCATAATATCAATATGATCTCTTTAATTCTTTTTATTCTTTCTTTTATTCCTTCAAGATCATAGCAGGATAACCAAGCCTTCGACCCAAAACTAATCTTTATTATATATAGCTCATGGACTCGATTACATAGAAGGATCATAAAGCAAAACTCAAAACTAGATCATACTAAAAATTTATTCTACTAAATCAAGATATTACTAAAAGGATCAAACTAAGAAAAAAGGTAAATATAGGAGTGTGATGGTGATATGATACCGGGGCACCTCCCCCAAGCTTGGCAGTTGCCAAGGGGAGTTCCCATACCCGATACTCAGTTCTCCTTCTTCGGAGGTGGTGATGATGCAGTCGTTGATGATGTAGGCTTGTCGTCAGCATCGAGCGGAGGAGGTGCTCCAACTTACGAATAATGCCCTTGAGTGTGGTGATATGCTCTTGCAATAGAATATTTTCACGAGTTAGATACTTGTTCTGCACCTGAACTATTTCAATCATCTTGAAAGCTTCAATTTCAGTAGGGGTAAGAAGATTGTAATGAGGTTGAAGGATGTCTTCTTCTTCTGTTGCCTGAGCTTGATCCTCCGTGGCCTTCTTGATCCTATCATCCTTGTTGATCTCCCTGGGTTCTTCTCTCTTCAGCTCTATCTTCATTAGCCAAGCATCATCGCCCGTGTTGTTGGAGGAGGTGGCCGACATGATGCTTGGCCCTGAAAACCCTGGCAGAAAACAGCTCGAAACAAAAACAGGAGATATTTGCGTGGTACGGTGGTCAAAACCTTCGAGAGATTATATAATGAATTTTTACCGACCAAAAGAAGTATCATGCAAGAAAACAGAGTCCAGAGGGCACACGAGGTGCCCACGAGGCAGGGGGCGCGCCCAGGGGGGTAGGGCACGCCCTCCACCCTCGTGGATGCCTCGTGTCCCTTTCGGACTACTTCTTATTTTCCTATTTTCTTAAATATTCCAAAACGGAGAAAAATTGCCATTAGAACTGTTTTGGAGACGGTTTACTTACCGTACCACATACCTATTCCTTTTCGGAGTCTGAAACATTCCGGAAAGTGTCCTTTATATGTTCCTCCGGGGTTACGGTTTCAATAACATTTGTTTCAACATTTATGGGATTACCTAAGATATAATGTTTGATTCTTTGACCGTTCACCACCTTTGGATTTGTGCCTTCGAAGTTGTTGATTTTTATGGCACCGGAAACGATAGACTTCCTCGATAACGTAAGGACCTTCCCATTTAGAGAGAAGTTTTCCTGCAAAAAATCTTAAACGAGAGTTGTATAGCAAAACATAATCACCTACTTTAAACTCACGCTTTTGTATCCTTTTGTCATGCCATCTTTTAACTTCTTATTTAAACAGTTTGGCATTATCATAGGCCTGGGTTCTCCATTCATCAAGTGAGCTAATGTCAAATAGTCTCTTCTCACCGGCAAGTTTGAAATCATAATTGAGCTCTCTAATGGCCCAATATGCCTTAATTTCTAGTTTGAGAGGTAAGTGACATGCTTTTCCATAAACCATTTTATACGGAGACATACCCATAGGATTTTTATATGTTGTTCTATAGGCCCATAATGCATCATCAAGTTTCTTGGACCAATTCTTTCTAGATCTATTAACGGTCTTTTGCAAAATTAATTTAATCTCCCTATTACTTAGTTCTAGTTGACCACTAGATTGTGGGTGGTATGGAGATGAAATTCTATGACTAACATCATACTTAGCAAGCATTTTACGAAAGGCACCATGAATAAAATATGAACCACCATAAGTCATTAAGTATCTAGGGACTCCGAACCTCAGAAAAATAACTTCTTTAAGCATCTTAATAGAGGTGTTATGATCGGCACTACTAGTTGGAATAGCTTCTACCCACTTAGTAACATAATCAACAACAACTAAAATATATGTATACCCATTAGAGGAAGGAAACGGTCCCATATAATCAAAGCCCCAAACATCAAATGGTTCAATAACAAGTGAATAGTTCATAGGCATTTCTTGTCGTCTACTAATATTACCAATTCTTTGACATTCATCACAAGATAAAACAAACTTATGGGCATCTTTAAAAAGAGTAGGCCACTAAAAACCGGATTGCAATACCTTATGCATAGTTCTATCTCCAGCATGGTGTCCTCCATAAGCTTGGGAGTGACACTTGCGTAGGATCTGTTCCTGTTCATGCTCAGGTACACAACGTCTAATAACACCATCTACTCCTTTATAAAGGTGTGGGTCATCCCAGAAGTAATGTCTTAAATCATAGAAAAACTTTTTCTTTTGCTGGTATGTGAAACTAGGTGGTATAAATTTAGCAACAATGTAATTAGCATAATCAGCATACCATAGAGCAGTACGAGAAGCATTTATGATAGCTAATTATTCATCGGGAAAGCTATCATCAATAGGTAGTGGGTCATCAAGAATATTCTCTAACCTAGACAAGTTGTGTGCAACAGGGTTCTCAGCTCCCTTTCTATCAATAATATGCAAATCAAATTTTGTAGCAAGAGAATCCATCTAATAAGTCTAGGTTTAGCATCTTTCTTTTCCATAAGGTATTTAATAGCAGCATGATCAGTGTAAACAGTTACTTTAGAATCAACGATGTAAGGTCTGAACTAATCACAAGCAAATACAACTGCTAAAAATTCTTTTTCAGTAGTAGCATAATTTCTTTGGGCACTGTCTAGAGTTTTACTAGCATATTGGATAACATTTAATTTCTTATCAACTCTTTGTCCTAGAACAGCACCTACAGCATAATCACTAGTATCGCACATAATTTCAAAGGGTAAATTCCAATTAGGTGGCTGAACAATAGGTGCAGAAATCAAGGCTTTCTTAAGTATTTCAAATGCTTCTACACAATCATCATCAAAGACAAAAGGAACATCTTTTTGTAAGAGATTAGTCAGAGGCCTAGAAATTTTTGAGAAGTCTTTAATGAACCTCCTATAAAAACTGGCATGACCAAGGAAACTTCTTACACCTTTAATGTCTTTAGGACACGGCATCTTTTCAATAGCATCAACTTTAGCTTTATCAACTTCAATACCTCTTTCAGAAATTTTATGCCCCAAACAATACCTTCATTAACCATAAAGTGGGACTTCTCCCAATTCAAGACAAGATTAGTTTCTTCACATCTCTGCAAAACTCGTCTAAGGTTGCTCAAGCAATCATCAAAGGAAATTCCATAAACGGAGAAATCATCCACGAAAACCTCAACAATCTTTTCACAAAAGTTAGAGAATATAGCAGTCATACATCTCTAAAAGGTAGCAGGTGCATTACATAAACCAAAAGGCATACGTCTATACGCAAAGGTACCGAAAGGGTAAGTAAAAGTGTTCTTTTCTTGATCTTCTTTTAACATAGGTATTTGAGAAAAACCAGAATAACCATCTAGAAAGCAAAAAAATTGTATGTTTGGATAATCTTTCTAGCATTTGATCAATAAAAGGTAAAGGGTAATGATCCTTTTTAGTAGCTTTATTTAGTTTGCAAAAATCAATTACCATTCTATAACCTGTAACAATTCTTTGTGGATCAATTCATCTTTATCATTAGGAACAACGGTAATACCTCCCTTCTTAGGGACACAATGGACAGGACTTACCCACTAACTATCAGCAACGGGATAAATTATACCTGCCTCCAGAAGCTTTAGTATCTCTTTTCTTACCACTTCTTTCATCTTAGGATTTAACCATCGTTGGTGATCAACAACCGGTTTAGCGTCTTTCTCCAATTTTATTTTGTGCTGGCATAGAGAGGGACTAGTGCCCTTAAGATCATCCAGAGTATATCCAATAGCAGCACGGTGCTTCTTCAGATTTTTCAATAATTTCTCTTCTTCCTGCTCTGAAAGGTTAGCACTAATAATAACAGAAGATATCTTCTTTTCATCAAGATAAGCATATTTAAGAGTATCAGGTAATGGTTTGAGCTCAAACACGGGATCACCCTTGGGTGGAGGAGGATCCTCTAAAATTTCAATAGACAAGTTGTGTTTCAAAATAGGTCCCTGTTTAAAGAATACTTCATCTATTTCCCTTCTTTCATTCATAAACATATCATTATCATGGTCTAACAAATATTGTTCTAAAGGATCATTAGGAGGCATGGCAATAGAAGCAAGACCAATAATTTCATCTTTACTAGGCAATTCTTTATCATGGGGTTGTCTACGAAATTTAGCAAAATTAAAATCATGAGACATATCCCCTAAACCAATAGTAACAACATCCTTTTTGCAGTCTATCTTAGCACTAACAGTATTCAAGAAGGGTCTACCAAATATAATGGGACAAAAGTTATCTTGTGGGGAAGCAAGAACAAGAAAATCAGTAGGATATTTAATTTTCCCACACAAGACTTCAATATCTCTTGCAATCCCAACTGGTGAAATAGTACCTCTATTGGCAAGCTTAACTTTAACATCAATACCTTCTAACTCAGCAGGTGCAATATCATGCATAATTTCTTCGTATAAAGAATGAGGTATTGCACTCGCACTAGCACCCATATCACATAAACCATGATAGCAATGATCTCCTATTTTAACAGAAATAACAGGCATGCCAACAACATGTCTCTGTTTATTTTTAGTATCTGGTCTAGCAATTCTAGCAGCTTCATCACAGAGGTAAATAACATGCCCATCTATATTATCAACCAATAGATCTTTAACCATAGCAATACTAGGTTCAACTTTAATTTGCTCAGAGGGTTTGGGTGTTCTAATATTACTTTTGTTGACCACAATTGAAGCTTTAGCATGATCCTTTATTCTAACAGGGAAAGGTGGTTTCTCAATATAAGCGGTAGGAACAATGGGATCAACATTATAAGTGATAGTATTTTCTTCAACTTTAATAGGTACAACTACTTTTATTTCAATGGGAGGATGATATTTAAACCACTTCTCCTTAGGGAGATCAACATGAGTAGCAAATGATTCACGGAAAGAAGCTACTATCTTAGAGTCAAGTCCATATTTAGTGCTAAATCCACAGAAAACATCGGTATCCATAAAAGATTTAGCACAATCAAAATTAGGTGTTATACCTAACTCCTTACCTTTGTCGAGTTCCCAATCTTCAGAGTTGCATTTAATTATTTCCAATAAATCCCATCTGAATTCAATAGTCTTCATCGTAAAAGAACCAGTACAAGAAGTATCGAGCATGGAGCGATTATTGAGAGAAAGCCGAGCATAAAATTTTTGAATAATAATTTCTCTTGAGAGATCATGATTGGGGCATGAATATAACATTGACTTAAGCCTCCCCCAAGCTTGAGCGATACTTTATCCTTCTTGAGGCAAAAAAATATACATATGATTATGATCACGATGAACGAGATGCATAGGATAAAACTTCTAATGAAATTCCAATTTCAATCGGTTGTAGTTCCATGATCCAATATCATCACATAGCTAGCCTAAACCATGTCAATGCCTTTCACTTCAAAGATAAAGGGGAGATTTTCTTCTTGATAACATCCTTGGGCATACCTGCAAGCTTAAATAATCCACAAACTTCATCCACATAGATTAGGTGCATATCAGGATGTAATGTTCCATCTCCTGTAAAAGGATTAGCTAGCAGTTTCTCTATCATACCCGAAGGAATTTCAAAGTAAACATTTTCAGTAGGTTAAGTAGGTTGAGGAGCAACTCTTTGCTCTATTGTTCGGGGTGAAGATACCCCGAACAAGCCCCTCAACGGATTATGTTCCATAGTAACAAGTGACAGTAAATGTCAGCACACTATATAAATTTTTCCTTACCAAATTCCACCTACCAAAGGCGCTTCACTCCCCGGCAACGGCGCCAGAAAAGAGTCTTGATGACCCAAAAGTATAGGGGTCTATCGTAGTCCTTTCGATAAGTAAGAGTGTCGAACCCGACGAGGAGCAGAAGGAAATGGCAAGCGGTTTTCAGTAAGGTATTCTCTGCAAGCACTGAAATTATCGGTAACAGATAGTTTTGTGATAAGGTAATTTGTGACGGGTAACAAGTAATAAAAGTAAATAAGGTGCAGCAAGATGGACCAATCCTTTTTGTAGCAAAGGACAAGCCTGGACAAACTCTTATATAAAGGAAAATGTTGCCGAGGACACATGGGAATTATCGTCAAGCTAGTTTTCATCACGCTCATATGCGTTACTTTCATAATTTGATACATGGGTGGACCGGTGCTTGGGTACTACCCTTCCTTGGACAAGCATCCCACTTATGATTAACCCCTATTGCAACCATCCGCAACTACAAAATAAGTATTAAGGTAAACCTAACCATAGCATGAAACATATGGATCCAAATCAGCCCCTTACGAAGCAACACATAAACTAGGGTTTAAGCTTCTGTCACTCTAGCAACCCATCATCTACTTACTACTTCCCAATGCCTTCCTCTAGGCCGAAACAATGGTGAAGTGTCATGTAGTCGACGTTCACATAACACCACTAGAGGATAGACAACATACATCTCATCAAAATATCGAATGAATACCAAATTCACATGACTACTTATAGCAAGACTTCTCCCATGTCCTCAGGAACAAACGTAACGGCTCACAAATCATATTCATGTTCATAACCAGAGGGGTATTAATATGCATAAAGGATCTGAGCATATGATCTTCCACCAAATAAACCAACTAGCATCAACTACAAGGAGTAATCAACGCTACTAGCAACCCACAGGTACCAATCTGAGGTTTTGAGACAAAGATTGGATAAAAGAGATGAACTAGGGTTTGAGAGGAGATGGTGCTGGTGAAGATGTTGATGGGGATTGACCCCCTCCCGATGATAGGATCGATGGTGATGACGATGGTGATGATTTCCCCCTCCCGAAGGGATGTTTCCCCAACAGAACAGCTCCGCTGGAGCCCTAGATTGGTTTCGCCAGGTTCCGCCTCGTGGCGGCGGTGCTTCGTCCCGAAAGCTCGCGTCTGATTTTTTTTCAGGGCGAAAGACTTCATATAGCCAAAGATGGGCACCAGAGGCCTGCCAGGGGGCCCACGAGGCAGGGGGCGCGCCCCCCACACTCGTGGACGGTGGGTGGCCCCCCTCTGGTTCTTTCTTCGCCCAATATTTTTTATATATTCCAAAACTGACTTTCGTGGAGTTTCAGGACTTTTGGAGTTCTGCAGAATAGGTCTCTAATATTTGCTCCTTTCCCAGCCCAGAATTCCAGCTGCCGGCATTCTCGCTCTTCATGTAAACCTTGTAAAATAAGAGAGAAAAGGCATAAGTATTGTGACATAATGTGTAATAACAACCCATAATGCAATAAATATCGATATGAAAGCATGATGCAAAATGGACGTATCAGACTCCTATTAAATCTTTGTTTTGCAATATGAATCTTGATAAAGATGGGACTGGAGATGAGTGAACTTTAGTTAAAAGGCGTCCCAGTGATTCGGAGTTTTTAGATCTTGATGCAAAAACTAATAAAAGTGGGATTGAAGAGGTCAAAACTTTACGTAGCAATGAACCCGCTATTTTTGATTTCAAGGAATTTAATTATGATAAATTGCTCTTTGATAGAATGTATTTCCTTGTTGCAATCCGTGTTGAATTCTCCTCGTGCTTATAATCAAAATAAAGCTTTTACTAAACATATTGTTGATGCTTTAATGCAATCCTATGAAGAAAAGCTTGAACTAGAAGTTTCTATCCCTAGAAAACTTTATGATGAGTGGGAACCTACTATTAAGATTA